>NW_021848537.1:721985-749911 GCF_003651465.1 Formica exsecta
AAGAAAAGAAAAAAAAACACGCCCTACATATACATAACCGACATTTCTGATGAAAATTTGAGGTTTGTGCCTAGATTTTCCTCTCTTTTTCACATTTCGTATATCATTATTCCGATAATGATTCCGACAATGAATGTTTTATCCTGAATTTTGGACAAAAAGTTTCTCTCTTACATTATTGTCAAAATAATTGATACATTTTTTAAAAAACGATTTTTAAAAATACTTTAGAAAATATCGATAAAGTTCTAAT
Source organism: Formica exsecta (assembly GCF_003651465.1). Taxonomy (NCBI): domain Eukaryota; kingdom Metazoa; phylum Arthropoda; class Insecta; order Hymenoptera; family Formicidae; genus Formica; species Formica exsecta. The sequence continues at coordinate 722,239 of NW_021848537.1, forward strand.
TTATTATAATTTTTGTTCAATATAAATGTCCCATTTTTTTATTTAATATAAATATATCATTTTTTTTATTTAATATAAATGTATCATTTTTTTATTTAATATAAATGTATCATCTTTTTATTTTATATAAATGTATCATTCTTTTATTTAATATAAATGTATCATTTGTGTTGCAGGGAGCTTGGAGATCGGCCCGCACGCCAACGCGGTCCGGCGGATCATCGTCGTGCTGAGCCCAGCATCCCTAGGCAACATCTGGACGGACGCGAGCGTCGGCGCGGCGCTGAAGCAGCTGTCATCGTTGCCGATGAAGACAATTGTCATTTCGCTCAAGAGCCTGCCGAGCACGACGATGACGATCGCGAAGCGGTCGCGACGCGATCGTCGCGACGTCGACGCGATCTCGTTCGATCGATTGACGATCCTGTGCTGGCAGCAGGATGGCGGCGACGCCGGTAACGGCAACGGGGGCACCGCATCCTTCGGCAGCGGCGGTCGCAAGTTCTGGTATAAGCTCAGGTTGGCGATGCCGGCGATACGACCGATGGCGTCCGAGACCGGTTGCCAATCGGTGGCTATGATAGTGCAGGCTAACGGCAAGTGCGGACAGCAAAAGGCCCGCTCGCGCGAGAGTCTGGAGGTCCTTGTTTAGGATCCTCGGCTCTCCTCTGTAGGTTCGTTCATTCCGAGCAATCCTTGCGCGAGCGGAATCACTCGGTACCGATTTTCGCGATGATCGCGGCGTCGAGAGGAGCTCGATCTCGATTCGGATCTCGCGCAAACAGATCTCTCAAGATCCTTGTCGTTCAAAAGGCGTCCACTCGTGTCCTGATTCGAGGATTGATCTCGCGAGAAGGATCTTTTGGTCCTTGATTATCGACTCGATGCAAAAATTGTGCGACGATCTCGATTTCGATTATGCAAATTTTGCGCGAGAATCTGCAGCTTTCTCCTCTCTTTCGGAACTTTTACTCCTTTGTTTTTTACCTGAGATCCCGTAAAAGGACGATTTTCGGAAAAAATTGCGTGACTTAAATTTTTGGCGCGATTTATAAAATGCGTGCGTCAAGAATGTGAGAATGACATTTTGCGTCATTGAGTGTTTAATGAAAATCGAATCTTTGAGATTAAAATTTACAATCTTGTTTGATTTTGGCGGTTCGAATTATCGCGCGAGAAACATGAAAGAGCCACATTGTAGCTTTATATTATCATGTTATAACTGCGTTTCTTGTCGCAAACCGTGTCGTATGATTGGAAAGCAAATTCGATTTTATTATCGCACAACAGAAAACAGCTGCACGCATCATAAAAAAAAAAAAAAAAATAAAAATCAAGCAGAAATTTTCTCATATAAATTTTTAGAACTTCGATTCTTCTGAATTTTGTAGTTTAAAATTTTACACTCTTCAACCTTTAGATTTTACAATCTTCAGTTGTGGAAAATCAATTTTAAGATGACGAAAAAAATCTCATTAAAATCTCTGGATACACACGAATCTGCTCGATTTCTTTTTAGAACACCCTGTAGTTGATAGGCACGGAATAAAGGGAAACACCTAAACGGGTATTTATATATTTTAGCGAGGTGCAACTGTGTTCTCGATTACATCTGACTAATCGACGACGCGAAGCGTGAATTTGCAACACGAACATTAAAAACGTGGAGTAACTTCCGTATATTTTTTATTGTCAAACGTCTACTGAATTTTTAATAAAGTGTAAAAATCGAAGAAACATTCCGACAGCAAAAGAAGCGAGAGAGAAAGGATTCTTTAGCGAATATCTTGCTGGTTATTAAAAGTGAATTAACTCAATTAATGTCATTTTGTTTCTTTATTCGATTGTGATTCTTATTTTTACGGTTTTTTGAAATTTGTATATTTAAGATGAGAACATTACTTCTGCCAATTGATTGGAACTCTGTGCTAAAAACAAATTTGAAAGGTACCAAAAAAAGACAAAATAAATAACCATAATATAATAAATAAAAGATATTTTCCTTCGAAAATCAACATCCCAAAATAAAAATCTTTGTTAGATATCTTTGAATGTGAAATAATGTTAAAAGAAATTTAAACATCAAATTTTTATTCATCGCTTTCCTCTTTTTCTGTTTTATGGCAGACTCGACTATTGATTACATTATGACAACGAAAATAAAATTTCAGATTAAAGTAATGAAATCACTGAAATAAGTAGATGTTTCCAAGATTAATAAATCCTTGGATCTCTTGAAATTTTACATTATTTTTTGAATAACATCGCTATTCTCGCAAAAATTTCATGTATAAATGATTAAAAAATCTGGTCGTTTTTTTTTTTGCGCGATTTTCCGAAAAAGCGAATTTGCTTTATACAATCGACGAATCGATTCGATTATCCTAACATTCCGACTGTTTGATGGACGAAAAGAATGGAAAGATGGAAATGCGCAGTCTTCCTTCTCGCGCGCGTGATGAGAATTTTATTATCGGCGTTCCGTTATCACTGGCGTTCTATCATTTCTCTTTTTTTTTCTTTTTTTTTTTTCATTGTGCTTATCGTTACTCTTCTTTGTATATATTGAAAATCTATATTTATTTAGCTAGCCGCGTTTTATTTATATGTACAAATTGCGTACATTTTAATCGATCGACCCTTTAACTAGTGAATAAGATTTTAAATTCCTGTTTCGAGAGATATGGAAAAGAAATATTTGTTTAAGTACTTATAAATATTTGCGCACTTGATACGCGTGGCAAAAATCTGGAAATAAGTTTATCTAAATGTATAGGATGTAAATTGTAAATTATATTTACTTATATATTTTATTACTCGCGCAAATTTTTAGTTAAAATTATATTCGAATTCTGGTTAAAGGGTTTATACAATCGCGCGGAAATGCACTCCGATACGTCACATTTGCGCGACATTTTCTCTAAAAGCTGGTTTATCGCGAGCGATAACGGCATAATTCCGCATTATCGTTCGATATAATATACGTCAACTGCCTCGGGATGTTAATATATAAGCGTTTTATACTGTTTTATATATATATATATACATATATGTGTATACATATATACATATGTAGGCGTACAAGGTGTATTCCATACCGAATATTCCTGGACATCCCTGAGCGCACAATCGGTGTCAGTAATCGTTGCTTGCTAATCGTTATCACATTTTCACTCTTCGAAGACGGGGAGTAACACTCGCGATTTTCTGGATTCTCTAGAAGGGATATTTTTCTTAAATTTCCTTCATATTTTCCTGAATTTTTGATCTAAGTATATATATATATTTGGAATTTTTTTCATAAATTAAACTTAGGATATTTTTTGTTTTGTGTAAAAATCGCGATTGTATAAATTTATCACGAATATTTTCTTATTGAATTTATTTACAAATGTAAAAATCATTGCTTTAACCAGGAAACAATTCCATTATCAATCGCATTTTTATCAGAACTATATCAGCGATTGTCAGTCCTATTCCAGGGAATTGAATTGGGGCCCAGCGCACGAAATCCGAAAATTCAGAATGTTTGCGTAGGTTGTATACTACGAGGAATGACAAAAACATCGTAAAAACAATAAAAATAAAATAGAAGATAAGTGTTAATTATAATCGTAACCGTGATTCATGATTGTAACTTAGGCGAGAGGAAGGAAAGGTAGAAGAGTGAGGTGGGGAGGAGACAATTAGAGGGAAGGTTAATTTTTAACGTTGATAGCAATTATTCTCTTTACTGTCAGTATTACGACACACTAGTGTACTCGTCTCGCCGAGGATGCCAGCAAGGACCCTTGCAAAGGATAATCGCGAGCCGAGTAAGCAGAGTATATAGATGTAGTAATTACATTTGAACGGTGCGTTTCGTAGAGGGACTCCGAATTGTTTTTTTCCGAAAATAGGGTTGTAATTCTCTCGCGTATTTGTAGGGAACACCATGCGAGACAAACTGGTCATTCCAGAAATAACAATTTTTCGAAAGGCTCGCCAAAACATCGTTTTCAAAAGTTAAATCATTAAAAAGAGACTCGTTTTTTTTCAAAAATTTGTAATATATAATTAGAGACTTGCATTTCTTATAAAATTTCCAAAAAATAGTCTAAATATTTTCTTAATTTTTTTAAACATTAGATATCATCTAATATAAGCAAGAAGAAGAATAAAATAAGATTAAATAAATTTATTAATTTTTGATAAGATTTTTATATAGTTCGCTCTCAAATTTGACAAAAGAGCAGATGTGTTCCTTTCGCAAATGAACCGTTTATTTGTCTTTTTTTTTTTTTAATTTTTCTTATTGGTCTTATCGTTGCATTGTTCGTCGCTATCGATAAGACGGTTTAGCGAATGATTTACTTATTTAATCAATTAATCTTTGTATTTTGACAATAAAGTCTCTCTAGAATTCTTAGAAGTAGCGCGATTCGCGTACGTTCTCTTTCTCCTTTTTTTTTAACTATAAATAGTTTAATCGATAAGAGACAAAACGAACAAGTTGGGATCGTACGTGTATAATTCTAGATAAATGTTTATCTAGCGTGCGTCTGATTATGACTGGTCGATTGTTTGGCGGCGCGAGTAATAAAAGCCGTTTACACGTGTAAGATGTTCTAACTGTTTATAGCGGAGCATATGTTTTGTGACATAAGAATAATTCTTTGTATATGCCGTGTATATCTAGGTCCTATCTAGAGGATGATCAGATCCTATAAGCGCAATTTTTTTAAAGAGAATGTAATTGTAATTTACATTTTATTATACTTATTTTATTTTCCACTTAGATTTAAGCAATGCGTGTCTTGTCGCAATTTCGTTGATTAATTTTAATTATCGAAAATAATTAGTATTTCTCGATAAGTAATTAATTCTCTTGTAATCTTATTTATTGATCCTTTCGTTTTATTCTCGTTCAGTGATTCGACCATCTTTTTAAATAAATGGATTCATGTATTTTGATAAATAATAAAACATCTCAAACGTCTTCAGAGTTGCATGTACTTACCAATCTAATCAAGAATATTGCTATCTTGAATCTTTTTTTTTTAATCGATCCTTCGATTTGTTGGATTTTCGAGATGTAATTCTAATTTATTATTTATATATATACTTTACATATCTAATCAACTTATTTTTCTCATAAGATAAATAAAGAATTTATTATAAGATCTATTCAACCCAGCATAATATGAGTTCATGCATCTCCTTATAAAAGAAAATAACATATGTTTTGTATCAACAATAAGTTCTAATTATGTCGACTTCAATTATCACTGCCGTACAAAGGGGACATAATTAATATTTGTAATAACATGATCGTTATAGAGACAAGAGCATAGTTCTGTAATTTAAAAGAAGAGGAAATTATAAAAAAGCAGATTATATATGGCATGCCCAATAAGATGATAACGTAGATTATTTACATAAATAATAATTTGTATCTATATTTCGTTTACAATGATTAATACAATATAATAGGCACTTTTAAGTAAGATATTGTAATTCGCATTTTCAGCTTAAAAAAAGAGTACAATACATCTATCTACATATATAATAAATATTGATGACGACGATTACAATACGGACGTTCATGTATAGTGTATAGGATATATCCTCGTGAAAAGCTTGTGTCCGTAACCCCTCTTTAATTCTTCGTCCTGCTATCAGTATCTCAAAGTAACAGTAGCTTCAAATAATTACGATAATAATTCAATAATTAAAACGCAGTTTTCATATAATTATTTGAATATAATTTAAATAATGAATATTATATATGTAATATAATGACTATACTATATTTAAAAAAATTAGACTATGTTTAAAGTAACATTTGAAGTTATTGCCGCTTAAAAATACCAATAAGGAGAAGAATTAAAAAAAGAGGATCAAAAATTATTTACGTAATGTAGTCGATACGTATGTTACTGTCTCGCTTCCTAATCACAGCGAAAAATTGATCAGTATAAAATCAATCGTCGAAAAAGGCATTAAGTACTTTGATTCTCGTTGCTTTTCGACTTTGCATTATTTACATAAAGATCGAGTACAATGCGCTTCGTTATTATAATAATAATAACAATACAATAATATATAAAATAACAATAGAGTACTAAAAAAAAACGTAGTTACTTTTAATAACTGCTCGTGTTTAAGTATTTCGCTTTAAACATAGAGCAGTGGCAAGCTCTCCTTTTGTTGATATTCCTTATACTTGTAGCACCAGTGTAACAGGAGAAACATTGCGCATTTCTTGCATGATTGTGGATACATACACGGGGTAGTTTCGAAAAAAACGAGGGGTACCGGCGCGTGTTCGAGAGATGAATCACGAATTTAGTATTGTCACTCGTTTTTCTTTCTTGCTAGACACCATGTATATCGAAGTATATATGAGTATAAAAATTAGTAGAATCTGTTTTTCCTTAACGTTAAGTACAATTTTGTCTTAATTTGTTGGTTCACCGATCTTGAGGAATTCTTAAAGATATGTCAAGAGATGAAATTATTTAAGAATAATTCCACTTCGAGCAATTGTATCCTTAAGAATATCTAAAGAATTAATCAAATCCTTAATCTAAATTATTTAAATCATTATTCACGCAAAATTCTAAACACGATGGAACACATAATATATATCTCAAAATTTCTGGCCCTCAAATCCGTCGATTAATCGAAGAGGTTCAATCTTATGATCTACAACTTCTCCGAATCTCTCGGATTTATATTCCTAGCTCTTTTCATACATATTTCAAATTATTATCCTTCTAAATCGCCCTAATATTTTATTCATATATTTTGCTGAGATAAATCTTGTTTATGTAAAATTATTTAAAAAATAATAAGATATTGAAATTACTTAAAAGATATAAATAAAAGATATATTTATTAAAGCGTTTAATCACCGACGATTAAAAGATCGATGATCCAACGTGTTGAAAGCTTCATTCTTCCTGACGGAATACTCTGGGTCAGACTGATACAAAAGTGACGTAATAATACTATAACTGCGGTTGTTCCGCGGTTGAGGCGAGCGTTTTTGTGATTGCTCGCTGCACTGACATTGCATTGGATCGAAAAAGGCAGAATTTTCGAAAAAAGACAAGCTGAACGAGTCTGTGCACTTTGCAGTAAAAAACGATTGTTGGTTTATTAATCCCTGCCGAAAAAGTTTCGCCGGTTCTCTGTGTCCTCTTTCGCGCGTTCCCGAGTTTGCAAGGATCTTTATATATCTGAATGCCTCTTTAAACATTTTTCCATTTTCCCTCTTGAATCCATCAATCCAGAATCCTAGATTATATTATGTATGTAATCTTTCATTTTTCTTTATATCTATTGATTCTTTTTTTTCTTTCTCTCTCTCTCTCTCTTTCATTTCTTTTACATCCTATATTTCGTTCAAACTTATTTGACGCCTAAATCTTTGCCTAAATTCTAACATACCTTAGTTTTTCATTTCTAAATATGGATCTATCATTTGGTATATTTATCCTTCGCTTTTCCCATTTTCAATTCTTGAGATTTTCAAACTCAAGAACCTTTTATATTCTACATTCTATACATACGGAGACCAAAATCCTGGCTTTTACGATACTTTTGTTAACTTTCGGTGTGCCAAGATTTCCGATATATTTCTAAATTCTAAGAATCCAAAATTCTTGGACCGAGTTTAGCTGTTTTGTCTTTCTCTTTAACGTAATCTCTAGAGCCGTTCAAAGATAATTCTCACAAGAGAATAGACGGAATCTTTTTTAGAAATCATCTGTCGAAAGATTAGCGTTGAGGGTGTTTCACAGCGTAGTCGCGCGATTCAGGTAGCTGTCGCGGGCAACACCGGCCAGGGCGTCCGCCATCGCTTTGCCAGTTTCCTGTACCATGCTCTTCAGAAAACTTGATTCCTTCTGCAGCAGCACGTGGGGATGATCGAATTCCTACGTACGATAAAAAGTTTGCCTTTGAGGAGAGAACTACAGATTTACGATCCACTCTTGTTACGAAAGCTGTATCTTTCACGGCGAGATAGCTCGATACATACTGCGAACTCGATAAAATATTTATGAGGTATATACACTGGGTGTGATGAAAATGTTCATTCCTGTTGACATTTATTTATATTGTGGAACGAGAAAAAGCGGCAAATATAAAGTAATATCTTTATTCTGTCGGAAATAATAGGAAGTTCGAGAGATAATTAAAAATTTGAGAGTTAATGATACAATAAATGCATAATTATAGTATTATGCACGATTATAGAATAAGAAATTCAACAATCGGGCTTCTTTACCCAAAGAACTACGTCAAAAAGACATCATAAAAATGACCAACAAATATTCATACGAAATTGTAAAATCATATATAAATAATTCAAACATCTCCAACATATAATTACGTTACTTTATCAAGCGACGCGGTAACACCGCGACGCCAAGTATATATAAAAATTCGTTTCAGCTTGTCAACGGTTTTTTACTATATGAAAGAGCGAGCAAGAATTCCATGCGACAATTCATTCTATCTAAGCGAAAAAACGAAAGAATCAATAAATTCATATATGATTATAAAATAATTAAATGATAAAAACGAGAATTTGATTCAACGATTTATTCCATCTAAATAAAAAGGAAGAAGTATAAAAAAGTTGACTCACCACTGCCTTGCCGGCATCCATAACCAGGATACGGTCGCTGTCCATGACGGTGTTCAATCGGTGAGCGATCGTCAACACCGTGCACTTCTCGAACTTCTTTCTGATCGTCGTCTGGATGAGTTCGTCTGTTCGCGGATCCACATTGGCGGTCGCCTCGTCCAGCACAAGTATCGGATTGTTTCTGATGATGGCACGTGCCAGGCAAACCAGCTGCCGTTGGCCGACGCTAAGATTGGAGCCGCCCTCGTTGACGTGTGCCTGCAGGCCCATCTCCTTCAACTCGACTTCCTCAAGTGCCTGCCACAGCAGGTCGTCCGGATACGAATCGAATGGATCGAGGTTCCGTCTCAGAGTACCGGAGAATAGGAACGGTTCCTGCGGGATAATGCTGATCTTGGAGCGCAGATCGTGCAGACCGATCTCACTAGTGTCAATGCCGTCGATCTCGATCGGGCCTTCTATGTCGGCCAGGCGGAAAAGAGCTTGAATCAGAGACGACTTGCCGGCACCGGTCCTGCCAATAATACCAATCTTCTCGCGCGGAAAGATGACGAACCTGAGATTTTTCAATACCGGCGGTTCCAACGGCGCGTAACGCAGGTTCACGTTTTTGAACTCGATCTTGCCTTCCTGTGGCCACTCGGACTTAGGCTTTTTATCAGGGGCGCTCTCAAGAGGAGGTTCGCTCTCCACTTTGCTGCAAGAGAATTAAAGTATTTGGTTTAGAGATTAAACATATATTTAAATGAATTTTATGAGTTTGAAGACATTTAGATATATCGAAAGATACAAAAGTGTGGATATTGAAAGAATCAAGATTGGAAAAATATACAAGATCTAAATGAAAAGATCTAAGATTCTAAAAATTCAAAACTTTCAAAGATCCAAAATGTCAAACATGTAAAAGTCGAAAGAATTAGAAATTTAAGAATAAAGAAATCTGAAACGAAGATAGACACTCGTACCTGTATTCGAGGATGCGTTCTACAGAAGTCATCTGGTTTTCCAGCTCGGCGCTCTGGCGCATGCCCCACTGGAACATGCCGGTGAGGCCGATACTCTGGGTGATCGCTAGGCCTACGTATCCACCCTCCATTGAGCCACGAGCATAGTTGTCCATCACAAGGAAGCTTAATGTCACCAGCACGATATATAGCACGCAGAAAATGTCCAACCAGAAACCAAAGGCGCGTGAGGACGCAATGAAGATATACCACGCAGACGAATGGAGATCTTGATGACGATCGAACTCCTCCGTGAGAATCTGGTCCGCTCCGAACGCGCGGATCGTCGGTAGTCCTTGAAGAGTCGCGCTTAAGTGAGCGAAAACCGGTGAGCGAGCTAAGGAGAAAAAGGTTGAACATTTCATTTACATTATTCGAAGAATTTACACTCAATCTAATGAAATCCGCGATAGATTTAACTTTAATCTATTTTATTTTATCGATCAAGTTATATCTATTCATTTTTTTTTATCGTAAAACGAGTCTAAGTTACTCACTGATGCCTTCAAGACGCTTGACGCTACGACTAGTAGCCAGGTAAAAGATTCTCAAGTAGTAAAAGATAATGCCGACGATCAGAGTGGGGATCAGCAACCAAACATTCGCAATGGCAACTACGATGATGATGCCGAGCAACGACAGACCAATCTGTAGGCAGTCAATGAGTGCGGTAGGCAGTATCTCATCCACCGCACCCATGTCTTTAGAGAACCGATTGAGCACACGGCCTGATGTGTTAGTATTGAAGAAACGCATTGTGGCGCGGCTGATGCTGCGAAACATGTGATCGTGTAGCCGTATGGAGGCACGCATGCACGCCCTGAAGAAGGCAAACGAACGCATCAGAGTCACGCCGATCGTTAGCACGGTCACCACGGTGAAAATATAGATGCATTGTATGCGCGTGAGAGGACTCCTCGGATCTTCCACGACGCCGTCTTTAGTTTGATTCACCTGTGAAAATAAATTAAGACCGAGACGTTGAAGTATGTATTACGCGGTTTTTCGAAATCTAGATTTCTCAAATTTTTTGAAAGAGAGATTATACATTCGCCGATTATCTCAACTCGTATACAATTATACTTACGTAGTTTTCTTCGATGTCGACCCACCTCGCGATAAAGAAATCACCGCCGCTGGCCGCTAATTGCGATAATACGCAAAGCATGGTAACCATGAATATTACGCACCAATTGCCGCCGGCGCGAAAGTAATCCCCGTACACTTTGCCGGCAACATTGCCAACTGTCCGCATCTCGGCCATCTAAAAAAATTAACAAGATTAATATTATATATTAATAAAAATATTATAAATTAATAATAAAAATAAAATATTATAAATTAATTAATATTATATATTAATTTACATAACATTACAATCTATATTAAAATTCAGATTGTGCAATAATTGGAATTACCTCGTCAGGTTCCTGTTTGGTAGTATCAATTGTCATAAAGGAGCTCAGGGATGTAATACTGCCGGTACGCGAATTGCTTCGGCTAACGGGAGCCGAAGGGGGTCGAGAAGATTTCTCATCCGTTTGCGTTTGATTCTCCAATAGCCGACCGAAATCCACTCCCATAGAGCCCAATTCGTCATAAGTACTGATGAACAAAAATATCCCTTATATAAAATGATGAAATGACGTACTACGATATTCTATATATTTCTTTAAATTATATTCTCGTTCAAAGATTTGCTGATCGATATAAAAAGGATAAAATAACTAGAGAAAAGAAGATGCTAGGGTCGTACCCTTCTGCTTGGATGGCTCCGTCCTTCAGAACGATAATTCTGCCGACATTATGCAAGTATTGCAATTGATGGGTCACAAGAATACGGGTCTTTCCGCGCAGATACTTGTCGATGCACTCTTCGAACATGTGTTTGCCCACGTGAGCGTCCACGGCGCTCAAAGGATCATCCATGAGATATATGTCGGCTTCGGCGTAAATAGCTCTCGCCAAATTTATTCTGATAATCATTAATATATACATATACACACTTATATATAAATTTTTATTATTTTTATTATTATTATTATTATTTATATAACACAAAAAGAAAATCATAAACACGCAATTTGTGTCGTAATCTGTAAACCGATTCTGTACGACACTAACATTCAATTCTATTTTAAGGAAATTTTTTATCGGAATAATCTAGGAAACCAACCTTGCACGCTGGCCACCGGAAAGACTAATACCCCTCTCGCCTACTATCGTCTTATCGCCATAAGGTAGCAAGCTGAAGTCCCTCTTTAACTGGCACACTTTAGTCACGCGATCATATCGGACCTGATCCATCTTTCGTCCAAACAAAATGTTTTGTCTCACCGATCCGGCGAACAGCCACGGCTCTTGACTGGCATAAGCAATTTTGCCATTAATCTGTGTAAAAAAGAACATGTTTAAGAACATGATAAAATTATTTTCTATTATATTTTGATAAATAATTAAATATTTTATTCCTCTTCGAGCAAAATTTGTTTATCACGTTAACTTACTCGGGTTTATTTAATTTAACATTATCATCAAAAAGGGACTGTACACATACCTGAATGGAACCTTGCTGCAAACGTAGCTCCTTCAGGATGACGTTCATCAGGCTGCTTTTACCTGCACCAACCTGGCCAACAATGGCGATCAATTCACCCGGGCGTACCTTAATGTTGATATTTTGCAAAGTGTCCTCCGTCTCATAATCCAGCCACTTGGCGCTACCATTCTCGATGGAAATATGGTACTCGTTACCCGATTGATCCGCGGTCACTCGATCGTTTTTCTTCTGGTTGGCCAGATCTTTTTTCGCATTTTCCTTGTAGTTCTCATTCGCGTTCTCCTTGTAGTTTTCATTCGCGTTCTCCTTGTATTTCTTGTTCACGTTCTCCTCGTAATTCTCATTCGCATTTTCTTTGTATTTCTCCTTCGCGTTTTCTTTCACTATCTTAGTTTCGGGAGATGCCACTTCATCATACATCATGAAGTTCTGCAAGCGTTTTATAGATACCATCGCCTCCGCCACTTGCGTTATTCCTGGAAAAAGAGAAAAAACAAGGATAGAAAAAAACGCAGATAGAAGAACAAGAGAGTAAGGATAAGAAAGAAGAAAGATAACAAGAAATAAAGAATTCAAAAAAGGAAAAAATACTGTAAGCTCGTCGATGTTCAAGTGTTATTAATTAATTACGTTCGCTACACGTAGTGACATATATATACACACCTTGCGGGAAAAAAACGGTCATAGTCGTACGCAGAATGTTGTAATAAGCGGTTATCATAAACACTTTCTCGGCCGTAATCTTGAAGCCGAACAACACGTAAGCCAGCACCGTGATAAACAGCGACATCCTCGTGGAGAAAATGATGAATGACAAGGTGACACCTCTGATATACGACGTCCCTCGGATGACGTTGACTTCCTTCCTATGAACAAATTTTGTCTGTTTTTTTTCTTTCTTTTTTGCTTTCTCTCTTGAAAAATTGTTTATTTTTTTTTTCGATCCGCAAAAAATATTGCCACCTGCTCCAATGAAGCGTACGATCCAACGAAAATACCGCAGTAAAATAAGGTGTAGACATCTCGATTAAATACGCGTGTGAATTAATTAATTTGTTTTTTTTAAATAGCGTTTTTTTTTTAAACCGTCGCATGTGCATGAAAATTGTCGCAACATTGATAATTTATTTTCGATGACAGAGTGCGGAGTTCATTAAACTCAAAATTATTCGATATTGAGAATTAATGGTTTCCGGCTACTTAAACTTTAGGAATGTAACGCAGGGGCAACGTTTTGATTTCGTAGGCAATTTAGATTTAACTTTATTTCAAATTAAATTCGAAGAGAGAGTTTAGATTTATTTATATATAACATTCTAAATTAATATATTTATATATACACAATATTCTCAAAATATTCAAAAAACAAAACAAATATTTAAAGAACAAAACTTTATCTTCGTAAGTTTTCTATTAAAGACTATATTTTTCTTTTTCTTGATAATACAGACGCGATAAAATTGAGTAATAAAAGGTCGCCGTTGTTTTCGATTATTATCATTTTATCTGATTGTATCAATAGTGATTTCAATTGAAATAGAAATAAAGCAAGTGCCGACTCACTCTCAACAGCTAGTTTATGATGATTCAAACCGGAACAGATTGTTGAAGAAAAAGCGAACTATTAATCACTTAAATTCTTAAATACTTTCCGCTTCTGTTAACGAAAGTACGAGATTGCGTTACGATTTTTTTTTTTATTTGACGCATAATTATATATATAACACAATTAAGCGCGTTACTCGCGTAAACAACATAAGTGGCAATACTCACTTTCTCGCTTTTTCTATGAGCGCGCTAAATGGCTTTTCCCAGGTGTACATCTTAATAGCTTGAATTCCGCTAATAATCTCGTTTGTCAATCGCACCCTCTCGTCAGTTCTGATTGCAGTTCTTAACCTCAGCTCAGATGATTTTTTGCCCAGCCATCCTGAAAAATTTCGAAATCAAGGAGATAAGATAACAAAACAAAAATTATATACTCGGGTGTCTTATGTATATATAATCGTCGAATATTAAACAATATGTATTAAAAAAATAGAAGAATACACAGGATTTATTATAATTTTATTATTAAGACTATCAGAAAATAGAACAAAATACAAAACCGAAATAAGAAATTTAGAAATGCAATCACAAAATCACGACGATTCTCGTCGCGAAACACAAATTTTTACCGACTTCTTTTATCTCAATTATTCTTCGCAGATACACGATATAGGTATACATTAAATCATTTTCTCACTCGCTGAATTATGTTGAGAGACTTTGCGATTTCGTAATTTTCTCGCGAGAATTACTATTAATAATAGTTAAAAATAGTTGGAAGAGTACGTCTCACCTTGCAAAGGAATAAACATGAGCAGAGAGGCGACTCCGATGATAGCGGATATTCCGATGTCAAGGAAGTAGTACATGAAGAACGTAATAATGATAGTCTCTAAGGGTCCGATCCATAAGTAATGGAGGAATATGATGCTAATGTCGAACCTATTGACATCGTTGGATAATAAATTGACTGCCTGCCCAATTGTCGTCTCGCCCAGCGCGGTCCTAGTCAGCTTCAACGTCTTGCGATAGATGAGCGAGCAGCAAGCTATACGTATTTTCATGCCCATATGCAGGATTCCCATCATATATGGATGTATGACAAACACATTGACGGCGGAACACAAGATGATGCCGGCCGCGTACAAATAAGCGTGGAACTCGTCAACTTCCTGGGTATTGTAATACCGTAGCAGCTGGCCCAGAAAGATCGGTTGCAACAGCCTGCGTCAATATTCAGCGAGAAAATTCATTAGATGCGAGAAAATTTATGTACGATATAAAAAATTCATATTATCTTCAACTACATAGTAAACTATTTACGTGTCTAACGCTCGTACCTGAGCAAGATCTCCATGACGGCCAGAACTATTCCGTATAGCAGGACCTTGAAGCCGAAGCACTTGATGATGACTCTCAGCAAACTGGGCTCGCTCACCTTCTTTTGGGATCCAGTCCTCGCATTCCTCTCCAGCCGACGTTTGTACGCCTCGCATTCTTTCTCCCAGGCCTTCGCTATTTTAACACCAAGAATACCACTTGTATGCTCTTTAATATACAATTTAAATAATAATATATATAATTATTTAATAATATATAATTTTAAACTTTTCGACTCTATCTAAAGCAATTAAAATCATCGTCATCGTCTTGTTCGATTCTCATTGTTTTCATTCAATGGAAACATCTGAGATTACATTGAAGTGTAAAGGATCACAGATCGATGAGAATACGTTGTTGGATGTATGACGAACACATTGACGGCGGAACACAAGATGATGCCGGCCGCGTACAAATAAGCGTGGAACTCGTCAACTTCCTGGGTATTGTAATACCGTAGCAGCTGGCCCAGAAAGATCGGTTGCAACAGCCTGCGTCAATATTCAGCGAGAAAATTCATTAGATGCGAGAAAATTTATGTACGATATAAAAAATTCATATTATCTTCAACTACATAGTAAACTATTTACGTGTCTAACGCTCGTACCTGAGCAAGATCTCCATGACGGCCAGAACTATTCCGTATAGCAGGACCTTGAAGCCGAAGCACTTGATGATGACTCTCAGCAAACTGGGCTCGCTCACCTTCTTTTGGGATCCAGTCCTCGCATTCCTCTCCAGCCGACGTTTGTACGCCTCGCATTCTTTCTCCCAGGCCTTCGCTATTTTAACACCAAGAATACCACTTGTATGCTCTTTAAGGGGTGTGTACAGATCAGTTACTTCAAGATCTCTGCGGTAACCCACCCAGAACGTGCGTAGGACCCAACTGCGAAGAAAAAAATCAAAGCATACACGTTTTACTCGCACAAACCGTCCACTATTCATCCAATTCGTGCGAATCACGCTTTCTCCTTTAAAATATTATATTCCACATCTCTTATCTTTCGTTCAAGATATTATTTTCGTAGTTTGTTTCGCGAGATAAAATTTTTTTTTTTTTTTTAAATTTCAGATTGACAGAAATCAAAGATAATGTCGATATTTAATGCAATCATGACGCAAGCAAGGCTCGAAACTAACAATTGACAATGGTTTTTGCAAAATTCGACGTCTATAAAATCAAAAATTATTAAAAAATATATTTTATCGATCATACATTGATTAAAAAAAATATATCTTTTTAAAAACTACTAAATTATTATGATAGAATATTATACGATAACGACGGTTAATATTTTAAGGAAAGAAGAAATTATTAAAGATATTTCATTAAATTCGTACACCATTCAAATGTGCAAACATTTTCTGGTCGTTGGATTTTGTAAATATAATCCTCAATAATGTATCTGACCGAAAAACCTTTTCAAGAAAAACGACTTTTCGTAAAAATATTACTCGGAGATCGAATCTAAATCATGATTGCTAGATAAAAAGATTGAATTTAAATTAGGATGATAAGAACTAACAAAATATGAATCAGATGAAATCATATGCACTCTTAAGTGCACTTGATTTCTTATTATCCGAATAAGATAAAATCGATAAGGCAAGAAGATAACGCAAACATTGCGGAGTATAAATATCGAGGATTAAAGAAAAAACGATTTGCTGAACAAAGTAGTGCAAGGATGTTCCAGGGACATTATTCGCATCTTATCGGCGGCTCTCGATCCAAAGATAATTCACATCTCACAGCCCGCTTATCACATTCAATAAGCCGATTAAATATTTCTACTACGTACTATTTATATCTCTAATATTAAGATGACGCGCAAAGTAGAAAACAAGGAGAATCTACTTCATTTTTTATCTATCTGTTTTTGTCTTCAATATCGATTATTCTAGGAAATATTTAGATATCTAATCGCTCTATGAAAGTGCGCAAGCTATAATTTAAATGGAAGATGATATCATATCTCTTCGAATATTTCCGTAAATCGACAATATGAAAAATTCGATATTATTACTTATATTATAAATTTTAAAAAATATGTGAGATTATATTATCAAAGTGTAAAAAATCTGACAAGAATGTCGAATTAATTCTAATAAAACCCATTGCAACTTGATAATATAATTATTAATATATACAATTTAAATAATAATATATATAATTATTTAATAATATATAATTTTAAACTTTTCGACTCTATCTAAAGCAATTAAAATCATCGTCATCGTCTTGTTCGATTCTCATTGTTTTCATTCAATGGAAACATCTGAGATTACATTGAAGTGTAAAGGATCACAGATCGATGAGAATACGTTGTATTAATTCTAATTAAATCTATCGTAATCTAAACCTCCCTCTTGTGTGCGGATTCTCTAAAGAAATTAAAATTGTCGTCTTGATTGATTCTCTCGAGTTTTCATTCGCACATCTACGATGACCGTATCATTCTGTTGCTTCATAAAGAAGACTCACGTCCACGAGAAGCCATCAAAATATCATTACACTATCGATTTCTTGCTGTACTAGCATCTCCTCTTCTCTTCCTCTTCCTCTCTTATTTTTATCAGGGATTGTATCAAGTGACACTTGTCTCGTTTTTCATACTTACGTGAACGTCAACGCGCTGAGAATATTTGTGCCCGCTCTAGGATTCTTCACTTTCTCGGTTTGCACTTTCCCATCCATGATGATGATGATGATGATGATGACACTGTCTCACTCTCGAGGCTCTTCTGCAAGATATAATAAACTCTCATGTACACACACGGATGTATATTTGCACGTCGCGATTGAGTAACATCAGAGGATGTTCGGCGCAAAAAAAAGGCCAAAGAAGACAAAAGGAGAGAGGAGAGATAGATCGACATTCACACCGTATATCTTCGCGTAGCTCTCTGTGCCGTCTCTTTTTCCTTTTTCGTTAAATGGGGGTGAAAATTTAATAACTAGAAGTATCGCTTGATATCTTATCACCGTTACATGCGTGCAACGAATCCAAGTGGTCCTCGATATTGCACGTTATCAGGTGCATGACGCGTGTGTTTTCACATATCCGATCTCTCGAAATAATTTTCATGTACTGGGCGTAATTTGTACTTGCGCGTTGTTACATCTCGTTATGAAACATAAAGCAGCTGCTTGATAACATTGTAGATCCTCTGCCTCTGATAATATTTCCTCCTTCCACATACATATTTTTCATTTCGATTTCTTTTTCTCTCGATATTTTCGAATTTTTTCTCTACATTAATATTTTTTTCGAAATGTTTTATAACTAATTAAAAGTTCCTAATTTAATTTATTGTAATTTATATCTATAATCTCTCTCTCTGACATTATTCCTTTACATATTGATAAAATTTCATATTATTGCATATAATTGCAGCGTTTATCAGCGCGTTAATTACCTTCAACTTTAGTTGCACAATATTAACCCGCGAGTAGTTGCTTTTTTTCAAAAATAGATGAGATATAATTGAAATCGATGGTTTAAGGGGGCATACCCGTTTGAAACTTCGAAAATTGAGTAGATTTTTTTAGATTTTTTTGCAGCGCAATGATAAAAATTTTTAATTTTTTTACGATATTAATACAATATTATTAACTTAAATAAAAATTTTCAGCCTAAAAAAATTTTTTTTTAAAGTTATGCGAATATTTGCAGATTTATGTTTTCATACACGGTGTCCGTGAAAACTCGGGCTACGTTCGACGGATTGACTTCAAATTTTACATGCGGGTTTCTAATAAGATTCCGCATCTGCCAACGAAGCTTTTATTTAATCAGATTCCCCATTTTTTTGTTATTAAAAAAAAAGATGGACTTTTTTTCAAAAAAATCGAAACTTTTTTTTTAACACGCCATTTTTTTATTTTTTGAAATTTTGAAAAAACGCTTGGATAGCAGATGACTATTACAATGTTTAATAAGAAAAAACTTGGATTTTTGATCGATGAGAATACGTTGTATTAATTCTAATTAAATCTATCGTAATCTAAACCTCCCTCTTGTGTGCGGATTCTCTAAAGAAATTAAAATTGTCGTCTTGATTGATTCTCTCGAGTTTTCATTCGCACATCTACGATGACCGTATCATTCTGTTGCTTCATAAAGAAGACTCACGTCCACGAGAAGCCATCAAAATATCATTACACTATCGATTTCTTGCTGTACTAGCATCTCCTCTTCTCTTCCTCTTCCTCTCTTATTTTTATCAGGGATTGTATCAAGTGACACTTGTCTCGTTTTTCATACTTACGTGAACGTCAACGCGCTGAGAATATTTGTGCCCGCTCTAGGATTCTTCACTTTCTCGGTTTGCACTTTCCCATCCATGATGATGATGATGATGATGATGACACTGTCTCACTCTCGAGGCTCTTCTGCAAGATATAATAAACTCTCATGTACACACACGGATGTATATTTGCACGTCGCGATTGAGTAACATCAGAGGATGTTCGGCGCAAAAAAAAGGCCAAAGAAGACAAAAGGAGAGAGGAGAGATAGATCGACATTCACACCGTATATCTTCGCGTAGCTCTCTGTGCCGTCTCTTTTTCCTTTTTCGTTAAATGGGGGTGAAAATTTAATAACTAGAAGTATCGCTTGATATCTTATCACCGTTACATGCGTGCAACGAATCCAAGTGGTCCTCGATATTGCACGTTATCAGGTGCATGACGCGTGTGTTTTCACATATCCGATCTCTCGAAATAATTTTCATGTACTGGGCGTAATTTGTACTTGCGCGTTGTTACATCTCGTTATGAAACATAAAGCAGCTGCTTGATAACATTGTAGATCCTCTGCCTCTGATAATATTTCCTCCTTCCACATACATATTTTTCATTTCGATTTCTTTTTCTCTCGATATTTTCGAATTTTTTCTCTACATTAATATTTTTTTCGAAATGTTTTATAACTAATTAAAAGTTCCTAATTTAATTTATTGTAATTTATATCTATAATCTCTCTCTCTGACATTATTCCTTTACATATTGATAAAATTTCATATTATTGCATATAATTGCAGCGTTTATCAGCGCGTTAATTACCTTCAACTTTAGTTGCACAATATTAACCCGCGAGTAGTTGCTTTTTTTCAAAAATAGATGAGATATAATTGAAATCGATGGTTTAAGGGGGCATACCCGTTTGAAACTTCGAAAATTGAGTAGATTTTTTTAGATTTTTTTGCAGCGCAATGATAAAAATTTTTAATTTTTTTACGATATTAATACAATATTATTAACTTAAATAAAAATTTTCAGCCTAAAAAAATTTTTTTTTAAAGTTATGCGAATATTTGCAGATTTATGTTTTCATACACGGTGTCCGTGAAAACTCGGGCTACGTTCGACGGATTGACTTCAAATTTTACATGCGGGTTTCTAATAAGATTCCGCATCTGCCAACGAAGCTTTTATTTAATCAGATTCCCCATTTTTTTGTTATTAAAAAAAAAGATGGACTTTTTTTCAAAAAAATCGAAACTTTTTTTTTAACACGCCATTTTTTTATTTTTTGAAATTTTGAAAAAACGCTTGGATAGCAGATGACTATTACAATGTTTAATAAGAAAAAACTTGGATTTTTAATTTCAGATATGGTCTACGAATGTTTTCATGCACACCATGGAGCTACCTAAAATTTGGAGTTCCACAAATATTCCCATAACTTTTAAAAAATTTTTATTTAGGTAGTTAATAATATTGTATTAATATCATAAAAAAATTAAAAATTTTTATTAAGTTGTTGCGCTGCAAAAAATCTAGAAAATGTACTCATTTTTCGAGGTTTCAAACGGGTATGCCTCATTAATACTCCTAATACAAAGCGACAAGCGCACTAAAAGTCTTTATCTTGTTTTTTACATCACTCAAAAAAATGTCTTGCTGATATAGGTAGATTTCTAGGTGTCACAACAAAACTTTATCGCTATTTTTTGTATCTGTTAGAATATTGTCTGTTACATATAGAATTTATAGCAGCAACATTCTAATAATATCTTCTAGAAAATTTAGGTCCCATTGCCAAATGTTAATCACTGCATTGGATAAATATGAGTTTCGATACTACAGAACGATCTTTGTGAGAAATATAACTGCCAATTATAACTGCAGCATCGAAAAATTGAGAAAAATTGTTTAAAAGAGCTAGATAGATTGAGCGCGTTATACAAATATGTTAGACGTGAGGATTATATATTCATTTGTTTCTTGCCGCTAATTTTTTCTGTCTACCACAGCCAAACTTTATAACAAGTATGATTGGCCTTAACATGGATAGGCGCCACAGAAAAACATTCTTTCTAAATTTCACAAACAGTTCAGATATAAATTCTGTCTCTGTCACTTAGATTGATTAAATGCGAAACATATGCGATATCACAGTATTTGCTAATCATTTATGTACCTCAGTTAATTTTGCGCACCCAGAAAATTTTTGCTGTAGTTGCAATACCACTTTTTTGAATGATAAATAAACCGGTTATCTTTAACAATACAAAATGCAACATTAAGATGACCAAGTTAAAATAGAACCGTTTACATAAAGAACCGATGTATTATTCATTGATAAGTGATAAACATATTTCTCGAACAATAGATACAAGTATCTAAATACACTTTACATTAACTTAACTATTTTAATTTTTCTATTTTAATTTCTATCAATTTTACTATCTATTAGTTTAATCAAAGCTTGATAAATTAATAATCACGGTTTCTCAAGCCAACAATGTGAACGCTAATGTTTCGGAGGAATCAATTACCTCGTTAAACGCGAGAATTTCCGCAATGAATCAAGCGTCATCGAAATTGAATATTCTAAAAGTAAGCAAAAAAAAATGTAATATATGTGAATTTTCGCTGGAAGAAGTCTCTCTAAGCATAATTATTCTAACAAATTCGGATGTTAATACACATCGATGTATCTATCAAAACTTTATTTGTCACGTCTCTATCCGGACATGTACACAAGAATTTGCTACCTGGAAGACTATATGAAATATACATATTCATGGAAAATTTAACCCACGCGATGAAAACCCGCAGGGAAATTTAACAGATCGCAGCGCAAATTTAATCTGCCCTCGACGAATAACAAATTCATTACACTTTGTTACCAAATATTAAGTAATTAGCGCATGATATGTTATACAACTTCGGTGGATTTCACAAACGTGTTTATCATAGATTAGATTGTAATATGATCACAGATAAGATTTGTGATGTTTTAACAGATAAGAAACGTGGAGAAACCACGATGATTTCTATAAATCTCGTTAATCAATCACATTATTTAAAATTTTCTTGCTCCTCACAAATAATATTACTTCCTTAAAAATTTTACAAAAAAATTTTGAATATCGCCTTTTTCTTAAATTACGCTTCTTTCAAAATATCCTCAAGTCAAGATCAATTTTCTGATTTGGATGCGGCACAAAATGTAAACAGTGACATTTAGGAAATAATATAATTTCGATCTTGCATACATCGAGTTAATTGTAAATGAAATCACAGAACGGATACATGATACATGGCACTTTGATAACGAAATTGCGATAAACACAATCGAGACGATATAATAACTTGGAATTTCGCTAAAGACAATGTAAAAATATTATAATTTTTCGAGCATGTTTATGCATCTGTGAAAATATATTCCAAAAATGGGGATGACGTAAAAAAAAAATACAAATGTTAAAAAATTCTTAGATGTTAAAGCAACGCCTTAAAAAGTTAATAAAAGCCACAATACGCGATAGATTTCGTAGATAATTATTATTTTGGACCGATGACAATGATTATAAAACGCATAGTACAATGTAATATAAAAAATGATATGCATTTCTGATATATGATAAAATTAACGTGAACATCATCAAGTATAACAGAAAATGTCATTTTACAAAATTGTTACATAGGCTATTCAAATCTTTTAAAAAGAATTCCCTGATTTTCCAAGTATTTTTGTTCAACATTCCAGGTAAAAAGAATATTTTACAGATCTTTTGGTGCGATTTTCTGAAATAAGTTTTTCTTATTCTATGCGTTTTCTAATGTTTTTTATTTATACGAAGAGAACAAATACAAAGCTAAAGTTTAAGTTAAAGCTTAAGTTTCAAGTGCTGGATTTATACAAATATACTGGAACAAAACTGAATAATTTTCGTTAAAATAAAAATTTTTAACTTGCGTAACATATTCATTTTTTATCGCTGAAAATTAAAATAAAGGATATGTACTGCAATATTTTGTCAAGACATTGAATATATAAAAAGGGAAATGGATATATATTTATAATATATTTTAAATACATAATTCATAACTTGGTTTATCGCAGACTGCTTACAATATAAGAGCAAAATTATCAGAGAATTTTTTTAAAAAATTCCCCGGATCCCAATAAAATTCCATGAAAATTCCCTGATTTCTCCAGGTACAAAAAATTCCAAGAATTTCAGGTTTTCCATATTTTTCTAGGGAGTATAGACACCCTATTATTCGGGGCGAGAAAAATATTGATCACGTTCCTTGAAATACGATATTTCTCGTAAAAGATATTTTTACCAAGACATATCAAGACATTGTTTACACAGATTAAATAGAATTAAATAAACTTACGATAACATAAGTATATAGTGACAAAGTTCTTTCTTGGATTGAAATTAAGTTGTCTTTCAATTTTCTACGGTCTTTCAATTTTTTTGTTCAAAATGCTAATCCTGTTTGTCTACCGATTTCTCGTGTCATTGTAAGATGCTATTGTCGCCATCGGTGAATCCATCTGTCGTCATTGAAACCGAGCGTTATCAGAATATTGTCGGAGCAATTAACCGACGTTGTAATACATACAAAAACACAGGGATTAGCCAGACAGTTGTGTCGCGATAAGAAGACAAAGTTGCACGATAGTCACATTTGTTTAGTCGTTTAGTGTATTCTTTCGGTGAGCGTTAAAAAAATAACTGCCGTTTCTTAATCGAATCCGCGCGATTTCGATCTGTGTCTTCCAAAATTTTCGCGATTTTTAATTATTCTTCATCGACCTATAATTTTTATTGAGTTACTTAATTATTTTTTTCGCAATAGAGTTGATGGCTGTTTCTCTACATGAAAAATATTTTTTTAAATTATTTTACATTATTATATATTTTCTTATTTTATTATATAATTTTTTTATTTTTTATATAATTTTTTTTAATTAATAATGAATAGAGCACGTTAATAAAATAATAGAGATCGTTAATCCATTCGAGCGGAAAATGATTTGAGACACATTTTTTCCTCGTGCCTATTTCCTTAGTACTCTCTCAAATTGTTACATAATACTCAATTAAGATTAATTGTTGACGACGGCCGATATGAATTATAACTTTATTTGAACATCATGTTACGCGTTAACGCTTTCTCTTCTATCGCGTTGATAAAGATAGCGTTATTGATTTATTTGACGCGCCTTTTGTTTAATGAAAGACTCCATTAATTTCATAAATTGGTCCAGGAAAGGGACGAGTGTCAAAATGTATTTTGGAAGAAAGAGAAAGATAGAGAGAGAAAGAAAATTAAAATCAGAACAGCTCATTAAAATATCTTCTGTTAATAAAATTTAAGAGAAAATTTAAATTAAAAAAAGATTAAATTTTTGTATATTTCTAATCAGAAATTTTTTTTAAGGTATTAGTTAAATATATACTCAAATTTCCTTGATTTATTAAAATATTTTGTATTTAATAAATAGATGAAAAAATATTTATAATCATGATTAATATTATAAATAATCGAAAATAAGAGAAGCTTTTTGAAAAAAGTGATGAACAAGACTGCGGAGACTCAAATAGAGATAAGAAAATCTCGATTTGCGCGATATTGATGATAATATTGTATAAATAATGCTATATAAAGCTGAAATTGAAATGCGAACACAATACAGATCTTTCTTATGTATATATATATATATAAATCGATCTCCATGCGAATATAGTCGACAGTAATTTCTTTCCGCGCTGTCCTTTCTCTCACTTTTTTATTCAATGATATTAGTTTCAATTTACATTTACAAGGACAAGCGATCAAATAAGCTGAAATATTTACTGTCACTCATCTTCTATTTCTTCAAATCATTTATCACTCGCTCAATATTGATCAGGCATTTATGTCTACCCTATATGTGTGTATATATTGTCATATACATATATAAAATAATCAAAACGTGTATATATGTGTGCAATTATTTGTATTTGTTGTTTTAGTTTATCTGTTGTAATTAATTTATCTACTCTAATTAGTTTATTTATTGTTTCAGAATTAAATTTCTTTTTACGCAAACGATAAATAAAAAAATGTATAGCTCTTATATAATATAATAATAATTTAAGAATTAATCGAGAGGTAAGAGTGAGAATAAAGCGTCTTTCAATTTCAGTTTTAGCATCATTTACATCATCAATATTGCGAATATCGAGATTTTCTTATCTCTATTATTTGAGTCTCCACAGCCTTGCTTATCAAGATCTTCACTCTTTTCAAGAGCCCTCTCTTATTTTCGATTATTTACAATCATATAATTATTAATACCTTTTCATTTATTTATTAAATAGATAATATTTCACGTTAATAAAATAATAGAGATCGTTAATCCATTCGAGCGGAAAATGATTTGAGACACATTTTTTCCTCGTGCCTATTTCCTTAGTACTCTCTCAAATTGTTACATAATACTCAATTAAGATTAATTGTTGACGACGGCCGATATGAATTATAACTTTATTTGAACATCATGTTACGCGTTAACGCTTTCTCTTCTATCGCGTTGATAAAGATAGCGTTATTGATTTATTTGACGCGCCTTTTGTTTAATGAAAGACTCCATTAATTTCATAAATTGGTCCAGGAAAGGGACGAGTGTCAAAATGTATTTTGGAAGAAAGAGAAAGATAGAGAGAGAAAGAAAATTAAAATCAGAACAGCTCATTAAAATATCTTCTGTTAATAAAATTTAAGAGAAAATTTAAATTAAAAAAAGATTAAATTTTTGTATATTTCTAATCAGAAATTTTTTTTAAGGTATTAGGGGTTAAATATATACTCAAATTTTCTTGATTTATTAAAATATTTTGTATTTAATAAATAGATGAAAAAATATTTATAATCATGATTAATATTATAAATAATCGAAAATAAGAGAAGCTTTTTGAAAAAAGTGATGAACAAGACTGCGGAGACTCAAATAGAGATAAGAAAATCTCGATTTGCGCGATATTGATGATAATATTGTATAAATAATGCTATATAAAGCTGAAATTGAAATGCGAACACAATACAGATCTTTCTTATGTATATATATATATATAAATCGATCTCCATGCGAATATAGTCGACAGTAATTTCTTTCCGCGCTGTCCTTTCTCTCACTTTTTTATTCAATGATATTAGTTTCAATTTACATTTACAAGGACAAGCGATCAAATAAGCTGAAATATTTACTGTCACTCATCTTCTATTTCTTCAAATCATTTATCACTCGCTCAATATTGATCAGGCATTTATGTCTACCCTATATGTGTGTATATATTGTCATATACATATATAAAATAATCAAAACGTGTATATATGTGTGCAATTATTTGTATTTGTTGTTTTAGTTTATCTGTTGTAATTAATTTATCTACTCTAATTAGTTTATTTATTGTTTCAGAATTAAATTTCTTTTTACGCAAACGATAAATAAAAAATGTATAGCTCTTATATAATATAATAATAATTTAAGAATTAATCGAGAGGTAAGAGTGAGAATAAAGCGTCTTTCAATTTCAGTTTTAGCATCATTTACATCATCAATATTGCGAATATCGAGATTTTCTTATCTCTATTATTTGAGTCTCCACAGCCTTGCTTATCAAGATCTTCACTCTTTTCAAGAGCCCTCTCTTATTTTCGATTATTTACAATCATATAATTATTAATACCTTTTCATTTATTTATTAAATAGAAAATATTTTAATAAATCAAGAAAATTTTTACTGTAATAATATACAAGTCATAAACAATTTTCAAACAAATTTCTCGAAAACTATAAATAAGGACAGTGACAAAAAAAAATTTTTTTTTTTTTAATTGATTTGTTTTAACGTTTAATTAGAGAGATTTAATGTGTGATATATACGTGTGTGAATGGATATTTAAGACTTCTCTAAGATTTATTGGCCTTCTTATGCTATTTAAGCTGTCTGAATTCTTGTGATATCGTTAATTTTATGTCAACCACATACGTGTTAATTCAACATCTCTGAAATCGTGAAATCTTGAATTGTTTATGTCGAAGCAAAATCTTAATTACAGAATAATTACGAATCCAGACAACACACAATATTTATGATAGATATTTTTTACTATTCATTTTTTGAAATATTATATAAATATTTTATACATATTTTGTATACATTAAGAAAAGAAATCATAAAAACTTTATTATAAATATATTATGATATATTATTAATTATTATTATAAATATAAATAT
>NW_021848537.1:750098-759236 GCF_003651465.1 Formica exsecta
GATTTTCCTTGATATTAAAATCATATAAAATGTATTGATTTTCTTAAATTTAATTTTCTCTTTTATATCTTTATTAAGGAACTTTGTGTTTCTCTGTAAATGTCAAACGCATTTCACTTTCTCAGCAATTTTTTTAATAAAAGATATTCTTTTTTTTCTAAGATCCTCTCACGACCTATAGACAACACACAATATTTATGATAAATATTCATAAATATTTTTTACTATTTATTTTTTGAAATATTATATAAATATTTTATACATTTTGTATACATATTAAGAGAAGAAATCATAAAAACTTTAAATTTGATATATTATTAAAATATAAACTAAATATTTTGTATCATTATAATAAGTAAAAAATAAATATTTATGATAAATATTTATGATCTGTTTTAATAAATTTAAGACCACAAAAATATTTATAAAATATTCAAATAATTATTATAAATATTTTGTACATATTTTATAAATATTATGGGCTGTCTGGGAAAAGCAAATCCAGCGTGCTCGTTGAACATACACAGATATACGCAGACTTTATTCCACAAAGAATCGAGCGTAAACATTCATCGTTAATACAGATATTTTGACAGATCACTGTAATTTAATATACCCGCTAATATTCGAAATGACTCGTCGAAGTATTTCGACTCATGCGCCGACGACACGAGGGATACATTGGACATATAGTTATCGATAGGAGCACAATGGGGCTTACATAACAGGCGTAAAGGAAAAATACGAATAACAGGTCAGTTAGGGTGATTCAACATCTTGCTTTTCAAGCATATCTCCTCCTTTTTTCAACGTGTCAATTTCGAAAGTTCTTCTCCCAATTTAACTTCAAAGGCACAAGTTGAATATATATATATATTTAAATTATTTTGTTAAAATAATCAAGCCGGCGTTAAATTTTACTGAAAACATTTTTCGCTGCTCTCACATTTTGTCAAACTTCTATAAAAAAAAAAAATACTTAAAAATACTTTATATCAATGTATTGTATAGAATAATCATGCACAAA
This sequence comes from Formica exsecta, assembly GCF_003651465.1. Lineage (NCBI taxonomy): Eukaryota > Metazoa > Arthropoda > Insecta > Hymenoptera > Formicidae > Formica > Formica exsecta. The sequence goes on from NW_021848537.1 coordinate 751,126, forward strand.
AACTTCTTGGAATATAATCTTTCATCAATTTGATATAAATGCAAAGCTATTAAATATATAGCAAGGAAAACATATTAATGCGTAGAATCTGGTAACTTAATGTTGAGAGCAATCTCCTGAAAGGAAAAGTTTCAGATTCAATTCTCTAACGAACAAAGATGTCAATATTTTCAATCAATGAGCGAATAGTCTCATATCAGTAGAAAGATCCCGCACTTGTCGAAGTGAATTTTGCGATCTCTTTATAGATAAAAAAAAAGAAAATTTATTTCTATACTGTACGTTTTCAAAACGATGTTATACATTGACACTTTGCAGAGAGAAATATTATCCTAACAATTTTTATCTAAGGGTAAACTCGTTTCTTCCTGGTCGTAAGCGCATTATCTATCTCATATATATCGCATTTATTTATTATTCTATCCGTTACCAACAACTCTCTATGTACATCTTAATTTTTTAGCATATTTATTGTTTTATGTACATCTTAATTTTCTATCTGATTTTGTTAGCATATTACAATTGGTTCTCTTTCCTATTCTAGACACATATAGTTCTAACTTAACATAACGTTATTCGCTAAGCTAATACCGCGTTTCCTCAATATAATTTTTAATTATTAATTATCTATTATTGTTTCGTTAGATACTTATTGTTAGAGAAAATAAATTTCATCCCTCCCCTCCTCTCGTTCAGTCTCTTCATATGAATTAAACCGATTCCTACGGATCCTTACAAAAGTTTCCATCGCTTTTGTGAGAAATTGTTATTCAATCTCGTTTTTAATAATAATTCTTCTCTTTAAATCGTTATATGATAATAAGTGAAATGTGTGTGTTATATTTTAATTCGTGTTAACAATTGATATTTGAAATTTCAATTTGATTAAATATTTCAATTTTTAATATCCAGACTTGCTTAAGTCCGTGGATTCTAAAAAATTTCCGCAATATTAAAAATGTAAATATTTAACCGAATTAATATTTTAAATACCAATCGTTAATACGAATTAAAGTTTAACACAACACAATTCACTTATTATTATAATGACTTAAAAAGAAAATTATTAGAAATATTATATCCGTAAATATTTAAATAAATCAATTACCAGAGTTATTATACCGTTATTAGTATACCAGATTTTCCAGAATTTTCAGATCAGTGAAAGTTCAAAGACTTAAAGAATGAAAATCAAAGAATCGATAGCTTTGACACAAAAGATTTTCTCTTTAGATCATTTAAGTCTTTGAATGTTCAGATCACATTAACTCTTCGAGTCGTGAGATCTGCAAAAATTCAGATTCACAGATTTCTCAATTATTTTATCGTTCCACTCGATTTTTTCAGATTTTCTAGTCTTTTAGCTCTTTCGTTACATCTCAATCCTCCGAATCCTTAGATATAATCACGCATCATAGATAAAAAAAAAAAAAAAACGGAAAAAAAACACGAAAACTTTTGTAAGTATCCAATATTACAATATAATTCTATAAAAATTGATGTAAGCTCTGTGTAACAATCTAATATTACAAAAAATCATACAAAAAATCATAGTTCTGGCAGTATAGCACACCGCGCATCGATTTAGTTAATACATATTGGTTCATTTCGCTTTATAAAAAAATATAGTCTTCGTATAGTCCCTCTACTAGATAGCATAGTCTTCATACACACAAAATATTTCGATATAATCAACTCTGTACTTTTAAATCTTTTTAACTAATCAAAGCAATGCAAGAAAAATTATAAATTTCATTTCTCCTAATTTAACAAAATCAATCAGTATTCATTTTTCATATTTCTTTTTTGATTCTATAGGAAATGTTTGAAAAGGTTTGATGAATTTTATCTATAATCTGCATTCAATATTCAATTTTATTTATTTATAATCAAATTTTTTATAAGTTAACAGTATTACGTCACAATTTATCTTTTTTATATTATCCTTGCATTTTCATCTATAAACTAAATTTCAAAAGTATTCTCCTTCCTGCAAAATATCCAATTTTTAATTTAAGCTATTTAAGTGTGTGTATTGTCTTTAAAACGAGATACTACAATTTTTCAAAATAAAGGAGATTTGTATGTTTCGTTTTTAAGAAAAATAAAAAAAATAATTTTTTCAAGAAAAATATTTTAGATATTAAATAGATCTTAATAGTATATTTAGATATATATATGTATATATATATTTTTTTCATGATGTTATAGTATTATCGTTCTCATATACGAAACGAAACATACAGATCTCTTTTATTTTAGAAAATTATATCTTATAATACTTTTGCTTTGGAAAAAACACACAACTTAAATAAAAAACTGAACATTTTACTAAAAAAAGAATTGTTTTGAAATTTATTTATCTTTCTGATATTCATTTATTTGAGACAAAATATTTTCTCATTTTTTTGTTAAAACCTTAAACATATATAAGTCATTATAAAGTTCTGCAATAAGTCTCTTCTCGAATAAACTTTTGTTATCAGAGTTGTCGTTTAGAGATATTAACATTTGTAGTCGCATTGCTTTGAACAAGTTCGAGTGAGAAACTTTGAGCTAGTGAATCATTAGTCAGAAGACTAGCTTCTGCGAAATTTCGTCTCTCATCTCAGCTGTGAGAACGAAATCACATTAGATTGCACTACTCCGTTGAATCATGACAATCCTCGCCCTTCCGCTTTTTCTTTTTTTTTCTTTTCTTTTTTTCTTTCTTTCTTTCTTTTTTTTTTTTTTTTTTTTTTTTTGCAATGGACACAACATAGGATAGAAGACGATTTACTTGTAAAGTCAGAGCAGAATACCTTTTGGGCAGTCGTTGCGGATCAACGAAGACAAGAAGTCTCTCACAGTATCCCAAGCAACTAGCACAGGAAACAATAATTTAGAGGGAATAAGAAATTAGACAGGAGAATAATAGGAATATAAGAGTGAAGGAGTTTTTCTTTAGGATTTTAAATGTTGAAGTTAATTTTAATGTTAGCAATTACGATATCAATATTATATTTAGAAACATGAACAGAGAAGACCCGATAACAACTGATCAATTTATTCTAAGTAATGTTTATGAGAAACGGCATATTGAAGCATAGGATGGAAATGGACTGAAGATCATGTCGCGAAGTATCTCGCCTTCGTTGAACGCGATCGGCTCTTCTCCCTCTTTCTCTCTCTCTCTCTTTTTGTACTAAGTGGTAAAGAAAAGTAAAAAAATTCGCCTAGCGAAATTCTCTATATGTCTGTACAAAAATCGAGTGAAGATAGAGGAAGAATCATATACAACTGTAACCTCCGACTTGCCAGTTTTTTTTTTCACTACAAAGATAGCACTATCAGAAAATAAATATAAGTGTTGTCTTTCTAAAGATGGTTTACAGTACCAGGAGAGAAGCGCAGCATCCAATATTTCTTTTCTCTCTTTTATCTTTCTCATTTTCTCTTAGCATGGATAATCTTTATCGGGCCTGAGGATTTGCCAGCATCAATCCAATCTTCTCGTACGCATACATCAAATTCTTCGCTAATCCTTTAGAGCAACCGTTCTCCTGAATAGTCTGGAATCTATAAGTCCTGAAATTCTTGTCGTGATCAATGTAGGTGACTGCCGCCATCAGGGGGCACATAATGATCTTTGTGTGATCCATAAAGTTGACCTGAGAAGCAAATATTCCGGTGCAAAAAATATTATAACAGTTTTGACATAATAATAAAATTATCTCTAAGTGAAGTCATATATTATGCTTCCTTATTATTAAAAGTTCACGTATATTAGAATAAATAATAGAATATAAATAATAAAATAAATAATATAATATAAATAAAATATAAATAATAAAATAATGCAAAGAAAATACAAATTAACATACTAGATGTCGTTAAATAAAAAAGGAAATATTAAGAAAATAGTTTAGAAAAAGTTAAAGTATAAGAAATATATATATATGAGATAAAAACACACACATACACCTAATTTTCAAATATGCAGTATTTGCAAGATAATAAGGTTATAGAGATATGTTCAATTATTTTAATACTCACTTGCACTGTGCCATTAGTCAATTGCATCACGACAGCCGATTGAGTTCTGAACCATTGGTGTATGTAGGGTATTCTAGATAGAGAATCACTCTGCTTCACCGCAATAGAGCCACCCGCTTTCATCAAATGCTCGTTCATGTATTTCAAAAAGAAGTTCATCAGTTTCATCTTCTTTTCGAGATTGGCAGGATATTCCTTGACTGTGTAGTACAATTCATCACCTTCACGATTAATATAGTGAATATTGAAGCCATTCGCTAGCATAATCAATCGTGTGCCATCATTGTACATCACGCCAACGCCATCATCGGACAATTGATATCCGAAGCCGTATTTATCCGAGTAATCTACCCATTTACTGATCCAGACCACAGGTTGCGCCGCCGGATCGGTCATCTCGTCTGCGAATTTTCCGAAAAACATATCTTTATAATGGCATATCGAATATAACAATAGCATTGTAGTTATATTTATATAATCGATTATTATGTGCAACTTAAAATTATAATAAAAAAAAATATCTAAAAATATTTTCTGAAGGTACTAAAAATTGTCTTATTAAAAAAAAAATCTATCCTATTAAAAGATATTAAATTTACAGATAATTTTTTTATTAACATACCTCCTGAAGAAGTTACATCTTTAGAAGACTTAAATTTCAGCACTGCAGCCAATTGTTCTTTTAATGTGTAGAGCAACTTTTTGATATCGTGATTGACTCTTTGCGGTTCTATAATTTCGGTACTAAGCTTGGCTTTTCGCAACGGGCTGTTTGGCACCCGAGAGGCAAGGATTTCCTGCTCTGAGTAGCCATTAAGATTCATCTCTCCGAGCGGTTTGCGATTGCAATGTGACTCAAGCATGTCTAAACGCGGTGCCATTGTCAAGCAAGAAAGCGGCAAACTTGTCGGCATATATCCTGCGATTATTAAAAAAACAAGTAGAAAATAAAAAAGAAAAAAAGCGTAATTTTTTATCCTTTGGCTTATTAATAGAACAAAAAGGATATTCTTTTCAATATAAAATTGTGTAATAAGAAAAAAAAGAAACGATTAATTAGTTCTTAAACATTTATATCACTGATTGTTGAGATAAAGTACGATTAAGAAATATTCAAAGTAAATAAAAAAAAACTTAAATTATAGACATCTGAAAAATTATAGCAAATTAATAAACAAATAAAATTAATTTACTAATTATTACATTAAAAAGTTTTCAGAGAATTTGTATAATTGCTTTATGACAAAAGTAAATATTGCACAACTTCACATTTTACGAAATATTGGGCGTACCAGAAGTGAAGAAAGTATCTTTCAACAGTTTGGTGACAGACGGGCGTCTCGATGGATTTAATTGCAACATATTTGCTACCATGTTCATGGCAGGCTTAGTGATATGTTGTGGCGTTTTGTACTGCACCTGCTTAATCCTCGAATACGTCTCTTTTAGACTCGACGTCTCAAAGGGTGGCTTACCCACAAGCAGAGTATACATTATGCAACCAATGCTCCATATGTCAGCCTCGTAGGAATGTCCGATCTTCGTCAGCACTTCCGGCGCTATGTAATTTGGAGTGCCACAGACAGTTCTGTCGAAAAATTCAGTCAAATCATTGTAATTAAAAAAAAACTAAGCCTTATTTTTGATAGACTAAAAATTTTATTAAAATATGTTGAAATTTAATTTATGAATGTTTATTCAACTCTGAAAAATTAAATTTTAGAAGAGATGATATAATATTATCATTTAGAGAATGTACATGAATCAAATTTCTATATGAATATGTTGCATATTCGAGTAACAATTACTTTTTCCGTTCACCATCATGTTCCAATCTGGTCGCTAATCCAAAATCACCAATCTTAACTTGTAACTCGTCGTTCAAGAATAAATTGCCTAATTTTAAGTCTCTGTGAATTATTCTGTGTTGATGTAAGTAAAAGACTCCATCCAAGATTTGCTTCATAAAGTATCGTGTTTCACATTCTGACAATGCTTTCCTGCGTTTGTGCAACTCCATCATTGACTAGAACGTTAAATATTCATAGAATGATTATAATTGACAATTGATACTCGTAAAAAATAATTGTTGCAAAAAATACTTACCCTCTTGCGACAGAGTTCCAAGATAATATAGATATTATGGGAATCGTCAAAGAAACCATGAAAACCAACAATATGTCTGTGATTCAAGGTTTGATGAATTGCTATCTCTTGCGTCATCTTCTCTCTCTGATTGCTTTTTATCATCAATGACTTTGGCACAATTTTTCCGGCAAACACTTGATGTGACTTTGATTCTGTGATCTCGTAACATTTTGCAAAGCCACCCTAATGAATATAAGGATAACAGAACAAAAATAATTGTAATAAAAGAAAACCTTATTGTTGAAAGAACATAATAAAATTTTAACAAAAAAATTTTAATTATTAAATACATTCAATTGAAACGTAGACTGAGACTTTTATAGAACAATGACTTTAGTCCACGCTTCAGTTAAACGTATCTAATATAAAGTAAGTTTCGTATGTATTTTATATATGCAACTTATAACAATTAAAAAAAAAACTAGTCACTGTAACAGAGAAAATTGAATTAAATGTTAACATTCAGATTTTTTTATATTTTGACATTTAGATATTTCAACAAAGACATTGATATATTTCAAAATAATAAAATAATATATTGCTGCATTTAATATATGTCGTGTATTATAATTAAAAAAAAAAAATAGTAAAGCACCGATATCAAAATAGCGACGATAAACTTATGGGTCACGGTGATTCTAAAGTCCCTCGTTTACAACAACATATCGTCCACGAAAAAAATGCAAGAGGTGTGTCAGATTCGTAATCGAAAAAGGGGAAAAAAAAATGACGAAACTAAAAAGAACGTGATTTTACACGATGACAAACTTTTAAGCAAGTCTCAATGACAAATTTTATCGTGATTTTCGAAATAGTATTTTCATCTCAAATATTGCCTCGATTATTCGAAAAGGGCAAAAATATACAATTTCTCTCGTCGCGATTTTTTCGATCCGCGAATTACATGCGCTCCCCTCGACACGACGAATGCGACAAGTGTCGCTCGCCACGAGGGAGCATGACGTGTAGATGCGAATCCATAGAAGGGAGCGTGCGAAAATCGTGCGTGACAAAAGACGAGGGCTTCGAGGAGATGGTTCGCTTACCTTGCCGAAGAAGCGGCCCTTCATGTAACTCTTGCCGGTGTTGGCATCGTATATCACATTAGGTATCGTGCACTCGTCCTCCTTCGACATCGCGCGCCGACAAATAAATCTCGCGTTCTCGTACTACACGTAATCGCAACCGTTCGTCACGTTGGGTTCGCGCGACCGGCGGCGTAAATTTGCGGCAGCGGTTCAAAATAGAGCCAAAGCCCCGTAGCTTTCGTTATCTGTGCAGCTTCTCTATCTCGTAGCGTCGGCGACCGGGATTACAAGAAAAGGATTCGGATAGTCGTGTACGCGCGCCCCCGCCACTCAGGTACCGCAGAATTCGCCGTTCGCCGAACTTCTGTTCGAACTGCTGTTTTGCTTCTTGTCGCGGAAGACACGCAACGGCTCGCCGGTTTAAATGTCGCACGGCCGACCAATCGCCGCCCCACCCGGCGAGTCACGTGGTCGTGCGCGTTCGCGCGCGATCAGACGCCACCACGCGGTCGTTGACATTGGGAGTTTTTCAACAAGAAACGCAGTGTCATACGATTGGCTGTCAAAGAGAAAAATTTTCGTGACTTTAAAAATTCTCTATAGCCAATTGCAATTGGCTGTCAAATAGAGAATTTTTTAAGTCCCGAAAATTTTTTTATCTGACAGCCAATCTCGTGTGACATTTGTATTTATGTATGTTTCTTGTGAGAAAGCTACCATAAAAAAATATCATTTTCATATCTTGTTTTCTGGAGAAGAAGAAAATTTAAAAGAGGATTAGAAGAATTAAAAGAATAATTAATAAATAAAAAATAAATTAATAATTATATTAATTTTATATCATATCTTTTATATTTTATATCTTAATCTTATATCTTATCTTATATTTTATTATTATTA
>NW_021848537.1:763646-765966 GCF_003651465.1 Formica exsecta
ATTACTAATAAACTTAATATAATTTAAAAAAATAATAAACAAGATTTACAAGCAACTTGTCCTATTATCAAAATAATAAAAAGTAAAAATAGTAAAAATTTATACATTTGATTTTAGTGCAAATATTTTTTATAATACAAATTTAATGTAAACGTTTTGGCATATTGATTTTGACCATTCTCAGTGATAACAATTAAATCATGTATATCTTGTATATGATGTCACTCTTTGCTTGTCCCTATATAATTCCACTGAACGCATAACACTGTAAGAAGTCTCTTGAAATTAACCAGCAACGCAATTTCTATATTATAACGCATACAATATCTAGAATGTTATGTTAACATTTTAGATATCAGATTATATATATTGCATTATAAATTATTTATATACATTGTAGATATTGTGTGCATTATAATATAGATATATTATTACTATGCATTTTGTTAACACTTTTTCTGGGCAATGATAATCATAAAACGCGATTTTAAGAATTGCCTGATTAAAAGAAATATTTCGCGATTATAAATAATGTATTTTCTCGATAATGGCTTTATTATAAACTAAAATAAATTCTGTTGTCTTTTATAGGCCACCTGAACCAGGAATGTCTAGTGGAGGTGGGCCATTACCCCTAGGAATGGGTGGTCCTCCACGAGGTGGTAGCGGAAGAGGTGGTGGAAATAACAGTTTTCGTAGCAGAGGTAGGGGAGACTTTGGTAGAGATAATCGCGGTGGTAATAATTTCCGTGGGCGTGGCGGCATGGACAGAGGAAGAGGAGGTTCCAGGTATAGAGATTTTGCTTCAAATTAATTTAAGTTTTGATTATATTTATTTGTCATTAAAATTTTAATAATTAGATTAAATAATCTGTAAAAATATTTAATTATGCATTTCAACTTTACATGGAAAAGAATATTATTTTTAGAGCACAGTTGTAGACATTTAGTTTTATTAAATAAGTTCAAAAGTTTAATTTGAAATGTACAAATTAGAATTTTTTTTTTATTGAAATATGACAAATGAAGATTCTATTTACATAAAATTTAAATTAATACATTAAATTAAACGTTTACATATTAAAATTATTATATTATTAATTTAACTACAAAAAATATACTATTTCAGAGGATCGGGTAGGGGTGGACCAAGTCGTGGAGGCGGCTTTTCTGATCGTGGTAGAGGAATCGGTGGTGGACGCGGCGGCCCAACGAAACGGGGAGGAGGCCCACCTAGTTCCAGTGGACCCTCTAAAAGGCCACGTTTTGATCAACCTTCTTCACAGTCTTCCAATGGCTATGCTACTCAAGCATCCAGGTAAGGGACTAAAGAGAATTGTTATATATATATAAGATAATAAAAAAAAAAAAGAAAATAGAATTTTTATTATATGGTGGCTTATGCAAAATACATTTATACTTTTTGTATATAGAAAATATTAACAGAAAGTATTAACAATCTTTTTTTTTTTTTTTTTTTTTTTTTTTTTTTTTCTTTTTCTTTTTTGCTCAATAATCAGCCAAGGCGGTTATGGAGGTTCAAATAACGCTTACGGCGGTCAACAACAACCACAGCAACAGCAGTCGGTAGGATATGGCGGCGGCGGCGGCGGTTACGGATCACAAGGATATACACAATCCTATCAGGGCTACGAGAGTTACCAGCAACCAGATTATGCTCAAACAAGTGTAAGTAAACTTAAGATAATGCGCACAATAATATATTAATGATACTTGTAAAAGCTTTCAATTATTCAAGTCCCATTATATTTTCTTAGTAAAATGAAATATATATTTCTAAGTTTAATTCTTTCTTTCTTTCTTTTAAGTTTTAAATTTCTAATTTTATCAAAATGAATAGGATTTCTTACCATTATTAATTTAAAATCATTTATTGTATATTAAACAATCTGCAATTATTTTCTTCCTCTCGATTCCAGGGCTATCCATCGTCCGCACCGCCAGATAGTAGATACGGCGGATCGTCCTCAGTTCCTGTTGCAGGAGGATTCAGTACTAACGATCCCTACAGTTATGGCAAAGCTCCACCTAGTTCAGGTAAGCCTATCAAAAACTACAAAAGAACATTTGTGTGAGCGCGACATGTGTCATTACTTCATTTTTTACAATTCTTGCATATTTGTTTGTTGCTAATTTGGATTATAAAGAGTTTTAAATTGATTAAGTTTGACATATTTGTAACACATTGACTTATCCTGATAATCTTATATGAGTATGCAACATCAAAGTATAATCGAATATATCAAAATGTATCAATCTCATGAGATTGTCGTAAAAAGCGTTATTAATGTTATATATA
>NW_021848537.1:766371-801731 GCF_003651465.1 Formica exsecta
TATATATTTATGAATATGTCAAATTTAATAAATTTGAGTAGATCTGCTATAACGGACTATCCTGTATGTAACTAGCTTATTAATATTACGTGATGCATGTCCAGCCAATTACCAGCAGGAGGCAGTGCCAGCAGCGGGGCCAGGGGGTGGTTATGCCCCTGCTAACCCATATGATGACCGGTCTAATGCCAACATAATCAACCGGGGTGGTTATTCGACGCAACCTTACGGTTAGTTATTTCGTTCGCTGTCATCATACCGCTCACATTGTATAATTCATTAATTCTTTCGCTACGGCACTTGAAGTGATCTTTAAGGACTCTTTTATCATCGAAATGGAACATTGAATTGTCTGGTTGGAGTAAAGAAATATTCCAGATTTATCCATATGATATTTTCAGTTGTAAATTGTATCAGAAATTCTATCTTAAATATATAATTAACAATTATTAATTAAATATTTGTTGGTAAAATTAATAAAATAAACATTGGAGCAATTTATGACATTAATAAATAAACTAACTTTTGAATTTATGCTACTATTTGTATTGATATTCTTTTACAACAGATAATTTAATGTTTTACTTCAATGATAGATAAATTCTTAAAGATCGCTTTTCTTGTGCTCTTGTTTTCCGGCCGATATCCGAGTTGACACGTTCCTACAGTAAAAATGTTAAGCATAATTCAGACGAGAAACAATCTGATTCAAAGAATTGCGACAACAGAGAGGAGAGCACACTTTATTCGCGGATAATTCGTTCGATTGGTAGATAGATTTATGTTCTAAAAATGTAGGTACGAATTCAGATACCGAATTTTCCGAATTGAAATCTTGTCAGATTATGTTTTCGGATCTTGCTCCTAGAATTCTTATGTTTTTAAGTCTTCTCGGATCTTTAGAACTTTCTGAATTTTTCGTCGAATACTTTCGGACGCACTGCGCTTCACACGGAATCGATAAAAGAGTTGCGTAGGGTTTACAAACTTCCATTCCCAATGTGGCAAGATAAATTGGATCCTTTCACCGGGACACCAGCACTGCAGCACTGCCTCCTGCCGTCTCTCACTGCAGAACATTACAAGGTGTCCGTGAAATACGAAACTTTTTTTCTTTTTTTTTTATCTAAGGAAAACCATGAAATATATATAAAAAAGTATCACTATTATTGCTATTACTTATCAGTATATTCTTTATTTATTAATTGTACTGTATCTTTTATATTTTATTTTATTTTATATTTTTTATTATTCCATATTTTAGTATTATTTTTCTTACATTTTTAATAGATAGATTTATTTAGTCTGTCACATAGTTTCGAAAATACTTTCTTAAATTATTAATTTTTCAAGCAGTCAAGCAAAAATTAATTTTAATTAATTAATTAACGAATTGTTATTTCTCCATCGAGATCTTGTATTTTGCCATGACTGTCTCTTATCCGATCAATTGATTATTCAAGGACAAAATTATTTTTTCGTATTTTCGTGCGACTCCTTTAAATTCTTTCAGATATTTCTCGTCTGAGTCACTTGCCTCAGTGTTGCCAATATTCTTCACTATCTAAGATCGCCTTTTCTATGATTGCAGATTATTCAAATCAGGATGGTGTTTATGGGAAACAGGATTATGGTAAGTACAACTCGCAGTACAGAAAATTTCATTGAGCAAACGGAAAGGAGTTAGCTAAGTGTCGATTGGAATATGGAGAAAAAGATTTGTAGACAAAGAGACATTATCAAATAAGTGACATAATAATATAATATGAAATAAAATACAAAAGAAATGTCAAGAAAGTACAAGAAAATATCAACAATATCCTGTATCCAGTTTTAATTTATATGTAAGATTTATACTTTTATATACTTTGACAAAAACAGAATAAAAGCACTTTCTATGCAATATTCAGGAGAAATTTTAGAATAAATAATGAAATTTTACAATATTTAAGAATTTGAAGATGCATGTAATAATCAAAAGATCTGTCAAAAAATTCCAAAAGATCTATAAATTCAAATATTGCAATTCCAGACTTTAAGATCAGAAAAATTTAGTTAATTCACATTGTTAAATAATAATCAAATAAGAATTATAGTTAGTACTGCATGCAGTATAATAATATTTGTAACATAAAAAAAATAGATATAAGCATAGGGAATATGATAATATAATTTAATAATATAATACTGCATTAAGTATAAATGCAACGTTACATGAAATATTTATGGCATTATGATAACTAGTTGCAGTAGACCGAAACGTTTGCGATATATCATGAGAAAATACTCGCAGTACTAAAAAAGTATTTACAATTTTGTAGGCGTATTTGCAATACTACGAGAGCATTTGTATAATATTACAAAAATACAATATCAGAAAGATTTTTGTACAAGACATTACAAGTCTATATGTATCTCCACAATGTTAAAAGATATTCGATACAATATTTTTGCAATATTTATAATAATGAATGCGCATGTATTAGCAAAATTACGAGATTATCCACAAAGAAAAGATATTTGCATATTATAAGAATATATCTGATTTACAAGATATCCATTTTTTTCTGGCATAATCTTAAATATCGAATAAAATTAGGCAAAATTATCATATAAATTAATCATGGCGTATGTTATCATAGATGTACATGTGCAAAAATAATATAAAAAAGGTCGAAGTAAATGCGCGTAATAGGCAGGTAAAAATGAATAGGTAGCGGTATCTCGTAGAAGGATTTGTGTATATATATATATGTAGGGCGTTCAATTTTATATATATGTAGAAGTGCAGAAGCACAAATTCTATTTCTCAAGTAATGGAACGGAGGAGCTATGGTTGTTTGCAGGTGGCAGTGCTGGTTACCAAAACACCCAGTCTCAGCGACGTTATTAAAGTTATCCAACACTAATTAATCAATTCGCGCTCATTAATTCTGTATCTAAGTAGATAACATTTTTCCTACACGGACAAACAAAAAGAAAAGAAAAGAAAAGAAAGGACATAAAAGCGAAAACCGTTTCCCGGCACACGAAAAAGTGAGAGTTCTAAAAAGAAAATTATTTCCTCCCCTTTTTTTCGAAATATTGAATAATCTGGAAAAATAAAATGCGTTTTTTAAAATTAGAAGTCTACCTAAAACGAAAATGCCGTTGTAAAACAATTGTTGCACAGCCAAACATTTTACACTGGCTCTTTGAAAAAACTGATTATATATATATATATATCTTGGAAAAGTTGGAAAGTTGATATTACTTTTTATGCAAAAATTTTTTTTTCACCTAAGCGAGATTTTTATTGGTCAATCATTATGTTTGTACAAAAAATATTTTATCAGATAATTTTCTAAAAGCCTTGCGCTTTCAAATTCGTAACTTTTCCAAGATCGTTTTGCGCTCAAGACTTCATTACCATTCGCTGTCTTTGTTTCGCGCGTATGGAACGAACTTGATCGATATATCATTCGACGATATAAGAAGTACACACATTTTATACTTGACAATTAGCGATACACGCTGCATTATTTCACTCCACGTCGTTTGTACGACAATTTAAGATTAAGTTTAGCCCCGGTTGAGCGTTTATATACTTGACCGTTTTCTCTCTCCGCGATTTATAACAATTTAATATAACAATAACTAATTAAACATACAGCAATGATGAAAGCGATAATGTGAATGTAAGACCGACGTCCTATTTTGTAAATAGAAACCATAAATAAATTCTTTGGGAAGATAAAATCGCGGCAGATGCGCGATTTAAAATTGCATAATTTATCCTCGAAGAAAGAGCAAAACATTAGTAAAAAGCATATAAAAATATTTCTTTATAATTTGACACTTTAGTCAGACTACAATATTTTTTTATTTTAATTCAAATTAACTAAAAATATAAATTTCTTGACTAAAAAGTTATTAAAATTATATATTTTATATTATAATTCTCTTGTTTTTGCTATAAAATTCTCTATTTTATTATTTATTGTAATTTTTTCGTTTATTGAAATTATATAATTTTATAATTTATTGTATAATTTCGCAATCTCTAATTTGGTAGTTTATTACGAGCGTCGATAATTAATAGTTAATAACATATGTCGCACTAGCTGAGACAATCGTCAATTAAAAAATTCTCATGGTGTTAAACAAAGGAAACATTTAATGTTTATTAACAATTGGCAGAGATTGCATAAAAATGCAATTGGTAGAGATTTTTTTTCCATGGTAGAAAATTGTGTCAGCCGAAGAGGGAAACGAGTAGGATAATGAATTTAATCATTCAGTTCAATACACTTTTCAATTTTCTCTATCGTGCATTATTTTATATTAATGAATGAAACTTGCTTGTGAATAATTTGTAGCGTTTATTGTACACAATGAATCATTTACAAATAACTACTCTATATATAGCGTATACCATGTTGTCATGTCCTGATCTATTGTAAGCGATCGCTCGATTTTGAAATGAAAGGAACATTGAAAAAAAGAATCGTAGACATCGATATATATATATATCGAAAATTTGTTGTTATTGTCACCTCACCTCCGGCAACGAGAAACAGAAAAAATGGACGAAACACGAAAACCAGCAACTGCCCTAGGAAGACAGGCTAATCAGAAAAATAAATGAATGGGCGAATAAGCGATAAATGAGGCAAATATTCGCCTCGATAGTATATAAAGAAAGTAGGTATGAGCCCTTTTATGAAATCCTAGTAGATTAGATGCGCAATCTCGGATTCATCAAGCCACCATCCGTCTTCGAATTCTTTGATCATTTGTGGAGTCGATCTTTTTTTAATAAAGATTCCAAAGTTAAGCGATAGAAAACGAAAAATTTTTTAGTTTAAAAGCAAGGAGATATAAATAACAAAATCTTGATAATGTAATTCAAAAGTTAATTAATGAAGGATATTTGATGTTAAAAATTGCAAAATGGACATTTACTTCTCCTTCGCCGTTTGCAATAAGAAAGAATTTCGGCTTCAAATTGATCCAAAAATACACAGACGAAAGGTGAAAATCAGGTTCTAAGAAAACATTATTTAATCCATTATTTAATTATAAAAAGGTAGAGGTAAAAAATAAATAATGTAAAAAATATACATACATATATCTCTCTAAGAAAGTATAAGATTAAATTCTAAGGTCCAGTTTTCTACAGAATATTAACAAGTTTCACATATTAATTTCACTATAACATTATTATTCCAGTAATGTTCTATTCTTGAATTATTTGAACATAAAGAGTGCTGTGCAATTTGATAGAAATATCCAAAATAATATTTTTCCTAGCTTTTTAAGTCGCTCATGATTCAATACAACATTATTCACATATTATCAGCTAAGAGATACAAAACAAATATACAATTAGATTATAATATGGAGTTTAAGCGGCGAAAGGTACTTAAAGTACCAACAATGATAAAATTTGACGAAAATTAAGTTTATTTCACAGGCGTAGCGACAAGCTGAGATACTTAGGAAACAATGAATGAAAGACAGAGGGCGAGAGACAGAAAATATCTTTTCTCCAGCGAAGAACATGTCACAAATTCGCTAAAGTTCACATTCCCCCGCTCAGAAAAGAAAAGTACAAATATATATCAGCAGTAACGAATATAAACTTGAGTAAAAAAATGCAAAAGCGTTTTTGAATTTATGAATAATTGCTTCACAGGCTTAGCCTGTTATATATATATACATAATGTAAAATATATATATGAAAATTACTCGAAATAATCGTTTATATTATAAAATAGTGTTCTATGTACGTGTACACAATTTTTTTAACCGTGTATCTTTTGAATCGAGTAAATCAGAGATGATTTTTGATAAATATCAATGATAAATATTAACAAAAAGTGTACTATATATATATATATATATATTAAAAAATGGAAAAGACAGAACAAGCAAGAAAAGTAATAGTTTAATAAGAATCACGCCACATAAATAGTGCAAAGCATTGTAAATGTTAAATGAAAATCAAATGCTCGAGTAGACCTCAACCCGAAAATTCAGGTGAGTAAATACAAATAAATATATATCCGTTCATTGTGAAAAAAAGTTATCGATTTCTAGAGAGAGAGAGAGAGAGAGAGAACATATGTGTCTATATATATATCTATATATGAAAGTTATAATTAACACAGAGATTCGATTAACAAACGATACTTCGACTACTGCATTTATCGAGTATAAAATGGATTTAACAAAATAGTAAATATAAGTTGCATATAAATTATGTAATAAATCCAGTAATATATCCAGTGTATATTTATAGGCGATCGAATCGCAAAATAGACTCCATTCAACTATAAATAGACACAGTTGTGCGTTTCTTTATCTTTATGTCTCTTGTATATATAAATATTATACATGGCATAAGATATTTACAACAATCGAATATAAAAGTGCATAGGATGAAAGATAGGAGAAGATTCGTAGATTTACACTTTTCACGAAGATTTGCAGTAACAACATTAAGTTTCTCGTAGATGAATAATTTACACGCACGACAGGCGTTATAAATTAATCCGAGAGAAAGAACTGAGAACGGTAAAATCGTCCAATGACTTTCGAGTACGTAATAACTAAATAAACGATAGGGAGGTGTAGAAACACAGAATGAATATAATACAATAATTGATTCGCTCGATAATATCGTCGAATAGACACGAGTTGAATAAGCAAATAATATTGCAAATGACATATCGTAAAATTGATAGATAAGGATTAGTGTAAATCAATGACACAAATGCAAATTAATTTTACAAATCAATCCTCCGACTTTCTGATTTGCTGTTATTGTTTTCTCTAGGTTGATCACAACAACTACTACTAATCGCCGAATGAGACTATCATTTACGTGAGATCATCGATGACTGGCGTCGTAACTTCGAGGATTGAAAAATGAGGTGTCTGCTATTGCGGTAAGTCAGAAAAAATGTTAATGTTGAAAACTAGGACTTTATACAATGTCATAGAACGAACGCGCTTCTAAATCACAGATTCTGCATCAAGCATAATTGAGTGTATAAACGAACACTGTGCTTCCTTAATTGGAAAAACACTGATTCTTCCAAAATTAAACATTTTCAAAAAAATTCAAAATTTTTAAAAAATATATGAAAGTAAGCGCATTATTTCTATACATCTTGTATATATTATTTCAGGTAAAATTATGAAGAATATTATATATATTAAAATATAATGATTGTTGCAGTACAATGATTAATAAAGAACTGTGTTTTATGTGGAAAATTTATAAATATTTATTTTAATAAATTATTATATCACTTATGAAACGAATGAACGAAATCCTTTTATTTTCAGATATTTACACCTTTTTAATTATCAATTATAATTACTATCAGAGCATAAAAAATAATGATGACTGAGTTTTTGCCTGCGATAAAAATTGTACGTGACTTTTTTTGTAATTTATATTCTCTCTCTCTATCAAACTTATATACTAAATATTTTACCGACGTATACAAATGCAAGGAAAAAATGCAAATGAACAATCGCAATATACTTTTAAAAGTAATCAAACTTTTTTTCCGTGCGGCTTTCATATTGTTCCCGACTAAATTGAACTTGTAGTAAATTCGCGAATCTTTGTATCATTTCATTGCCAATATCGCTTGCATCATGCTTTTCCTGTCTTTTTATCTATTTTATTTATATCAAATTAAATTTTATCACCGTCGATCGCTAGCAAAATTCTTAATATATATGGTTATTCTATTGAACATTCATGAATTATCGATTATCTTTATCTACTCCGATAGAATCGCATCTCCTGCAGATGTATTTTATATATGCTATGTGTCTCTTACATGTGAATCTCGAACAAATCTCGCATTTTTGCGTCGTAATCATGCCTTTACGTAATCCGCACATAAAACATCGATCCTTCCTTCTGGGTAAGTTTTCCTCCTTATCTATCTCGCGGGATCGTTTCTTCGAGAATTCCTGTTCGTCAAACTGGCAATCCCCGTCACAATCTACTTGATCTTGCAAGATCTTGGTCTGAATATTGATAGGCAAAGTTTTTATCTTTGCCCTTTCCTACAATAGGAAGTATAACTTAATTTAATTTTTTAAAGATTTAATTAAAATTTAGTTAAATAAAAATTTAATTTCTTTATAAATAAAGTAATCAGTTAATTGAAATTATAAAGTAACTAAATTTTTAATACTTTTGATACTTGCCTGCAAATGTGGTTTTAATAGCGCTAGCGCGAGAGTCTTCAAGAAGCCTCTCCTATACTTCTGCAAAAACTTGCTTTGAGAAGCATTGTAAAGAATCTGAGCGTTTACGCCAGCAACGTCCAACAACACGAAAAATGCTGTCAATGGCCACCTCTTGGTTTTTTTGGAAACCGAATATATCGCACACGTTCGTTCCACGATGTCTATCGCGTCTTTTGCTGCATTATAATGTTCTATGATTACCGGTTTCTTGGTCTGTGGATTGAATTTCGCATCGTGATGCGCTGTCGAGAGCACGATGACAGCCTTGCCTCTCTGGGGTACATGGGATACCAAAGTGGCATCGTTCCTGAAGCCCATACGGGTACTGTCAACTGCTCGCGGCTTTCCTGCCAAGAAGCATAAAGGAACTTCTCTGTGATCTTTCCCCATCGCACCAAGGAACGTTATCTTGTCAGCCAGAAGTGAAACAGCAAGCAGATAGGAGGTATAATACTCATTGCAGGATAGATTGCTGTTGGAACCTTTGAGATGTTCGATCAGTCGCTGCACAATCGCCGCGGGATCATTGCTGATTCTGTAAAGTCCTTCTGGCTGTTGATCGCAATAAAGTTCCATGTTACAAGTGTATGATGTCTTGACGTCCACTAAACTGATAATCTTCAATCCGTTATGTGCCGGTTTGTTGGGAACATGTTGGACAAAGCTGCACTTGCCTCTGAAGTTCTTCAGTCTATCTCCAATGGCGAGAGACTCGCTGGGCAAATAGGATTTCTTACAGTTCTCTACAAACTTATTCCAGATATTTCTTATAGGCGCCAACCTGTCCACCTTTAGCCGCATGGCTCTGGTATTCCTGTCATCGAGTTGCAGACAGTCCAAGAGAAACAAGAATCTCCTATATAAACAGAGAGAGAGAGATAGTAGGATTTTTATACAATAAATTAAATATGAATTAATTATTTGTTATAAATAGAAATAATTCTCACTTGTAACTCATAGCGGAACGACAAATCTCCAGCCCGGTACCGTCGTCTGTCCACAGTTCCAACAGACTCGCGTGTCTAGCTCTCTTCATACCGGCGAGATATAATAGACCGATTATTGCCAGCATCTCAGCCCTCGTCGTCTCCTTTATGTTCTTGTGGCTAGAACATAGGCGATGCTTGTGCTCGATCGAAAAATTGGTACAAGCGACAATCTCTTCCAGCATTCCGTCGTCGAAGATCTCTCGGAAAGCGGACAGCTCATCTGTGATTTCGTATTCAGAGTGACGAAGGCTCGGTCTCGTGATGTTTTCATCTTCAGAAGGGACTGTGGCAGACTGACTTGTACAAGGAAGCTTGTTCCAGGTGGTAATGTTATTTCTGCCAACATAGACTGGCTCCGTTGAATCGTTGAACGCTGCTCTGTCGTTCGGATCAGAACTATCCGAGAGAATTGCGGCATCCTCTTCAACATCATTGTGTCTTTGTTCTGCATTAAAAATGTGCTCCTCTTCAGAAACCTCGTCCTCGCTGCCTCCGACATCAGATTCCGATAATTCTGCTAGTATTTTGGCTATTTCATCATTAGTAGAATTTTTATCAGTCCTAAAAAAGAAAGATAATAGAAAGCACAATTATAAATGTTAAAGTCATAATAAGATTTAAGATTTTAATTGTTTAAATTTAAATTTACAAATATAAGTGGAAATGGTTTTTTATTATATCTATTTACATATATAAATAAAATATGATTACCTTTGTAGTGTTTACTAAATAATAAAACTTAAAAACTTCAATTTTTACGTGCTATGTAAGAGTAGATTCTTGCAAATTATTGACAATCACATAGGAATATAGTTTTTAACGCCACAGACAAAAAATATCTCAAAGTTAGAACAGTCATCTCTGTTCACTGATTGATAGATAGAAGAAAAGAAACGTCATTTATATACATACAGAAATAAAATATTAGTGGCCCATCACCAAATTTGCAGAAGCACGATGAGTGTTCTAAATCCTCAGGTATTGAATATTTATTCTTTTAAGTTAATCGCATACGTATATGTCTCTTAATAATTAGAAAGCATATATTTCCCCAACTATAAGAACAGATTAAATGAGATAAAAAAAAAATGATAAATTATTACAAATAATAGCCATATGTATATAAAAAATTGTATATAAAAATCACTTTACATTAAACAGGATATTTATTAACATATAATTAATGATTAGAAGAACACTTATATAAATATAAAACAAACATTTTTATATAAAATTATACATTTTCATTATACAAGTTTAAATAAAATATCTCAGTCTATCTATTGTTTGTACTTACGTTTGTACATTACTCTTTTGTGCATCACTTGTTTGTACATCAGTAAATTTGTAGTTTGATACATCAATAGACTCTTAACAACAAAATAAATCATTGGTGATTTATATGAGGTAAACGGATGAGCAATGTGTAAAGATTAATTTAGATATACACACTGGGTAAATGTAAGGTCGGAACTGCCACTCTGGACAATGTGGTTGCCAGTTTTACTCTCGCCTCGAAATGCTTATCGCAAACAACTCTATGCCTCAATTGAGGCACAGACAGCTGCAGCAGCTCGGTATTTCCGCAAGCCCTCAACCATTTCAGAAATCTCTCCTTATCTTTTGCAGTTGGAAACGAGCGGAGCCTTAGAGTCTCCGATTTACAGCCTAGCACTACACATTTCTTTCTGTTATATGACATTATCTGCAACAAGTATAAAATCAAAATTAAAGCGGATAAACTCTTGCCACTAGATACAAAATCTCTTATACAAAATTTATAGTTGATCTTACAGTAATAGAGGAATGTAATAAAGAAATTACATTTATATTGCATTACTCTCTTTATTTAATATTTAATTTACGTCAAAAACTTACTCAATACGAGAATTATCAGAGTATATCCACGAAATATCTTATGTTCATTAAATGTTCAACTTTTGTTTAACTTATTTGTTGCCACTTTTAATTATTAAAATATGAGGTAGATGCTGTTTCTTATAGGTACATCTTCTCCATTTTTTCACTATCCTCTATTTCTTATTTTTCCTGTTTTTCCTTCCAATGTTTTTTTTTCTTTTTTAAATTTTGATTTAGATTTCACATTCTGACCCAAGAAAAGCAGTCATATATATATATATAAAAATCTATTAACAGAAACTCGAATCACAATAATTATCTACGATGATATAAGTGGAGCTAATTTACCGATGACTGGAATAAAAGATTCCGACTAATATGAGTTTATTTACCATCGAAACGACAGTATTAATGCAAGGAACGGACGCTCGCTCCGAGGACTCTGAGGTGTCTTCCTTGTCAACACTTGTCAACTGTCAACAACGGCCATTGTCGTCGCGATGAGCGCGGCTGTCAAGAGTTGTTATATACGTAAACTGGAAAAATCACCGTCGAATGTTTATTTGCCGGACCAGACGCCGATTTTCGTAGGACGCTCGCCGGAAACCGACATCACGGACACGAAATGTTCCCGGCGACAAGGTCGCGTATCTCACAAAATTTCCCTTTCCTCCTGTCACGTTACTCGTGATCCGAAAATAGGAACTCGCTACACGTGACACGAGTTCTTATCTTTGTATGTTTTATTGAAAAAAAGCGGCATTTTGAGAAAAAATGTGAACGACGATGTTAAATGATTCGCTCGTGGCTTGATCCTTGATTGAAGGATTTATGAGTGATAAATATTCACTGTTACATAGAGATTAAATTATAATCTATCATTTTTTCACCGGTCGAATTAATATGATAACCCAGTACATATAATTTTAATTATAAAATATGTATATAGATTATAAAAATTAGAATGTGTAGTTTTGCAGGAAATTTCGAGAAATTTAAACTTGAAGAGAAAAAAATTATACAATAGCAATATTTTTAGACAAAATAAAATAATGATCAAAGTAATAATAATAATGGTGTAATAATAGAATAATAGAAATTTTATTGAATTGACAATTAATTAAAGTTTGAAATATTCTTTATTTAATTAAACTTATAAAGAATTTTAATCCTTCATAAGATTAAATAATTGCTTTTAATAAGGAAAAAGTATTAAAAATATAAATTTAGATAATAAAGTTTTAGAATAAAAAGAGTGAAAGAAAGAAAAACATTTGAAAATTACTTAATACAGTCGGACTATTTGTAATAAGTTGTCACGTCTTATGTTTTCTATCAAGTACATTATGCTTTAATTTGCAAGTCAATAATGCACTTATGTATTTACAATAGTTCGTTTATGTGCAAACTATGCGGAAGCCATTGTCACAGTTCAACAAGTTGGCGAGCACGCCTGTGGTTTCAATGGTTTTAAAACTCAGAAGGATGTAAGATTTGTAGCAAGGCACAACGATCGTTTGGAGCTGTTGTACGGCAAGTATGCCTACGAGATTGAATTCAATCCACCGCCATGTGCAAAGAATTTTGTATTGAAAAAAAGGTCTTATGAGCTAGAAACAGATGATACTGAAAATAGAACAAAAATGTTAAAGCTGAATAATTACTCTGATGAAGAATTGAGAAATGATAGAGAAGAAGAAGAAAAATCGACTTCAAATGATGTTTGTTTCAACCAGAAAGCATTCACTGCTGGATCTAGCACACTCTCCGAAAAAAGCAATAATGATTCAAGTGCATCTGCAAAGTGGGATAGTATTGACAATGGAAATTTATTAATTTATACACCATTTGTTCAACATCGATCAAAAGTAAATTTAATTGCTATCATAATAATATAATTTTAATTATTGTCATTGTATGTTACAAATACAGAGTGTAATAATATAATTTCATATATTTATAAATATAATATGCACATATATATCTAAGATTTTGAAAATATTTAATGTAAACAGTGATAGTAAAACTAAATTTTAATTTTAGATAGCTGCGTATGATATGGATGGTACTTTAATAAAGACCAAATCTGGCTTGGTGTTTCCAAAGGACTGTAACGATTGGCAACTGCTATATCCTGATGTACCTGGTAAATTGAAGCAGCTTCATACGAATGGATACAAAATAATAATCTTCACAAACCAAGCTGGGCTTAGCACTGGTAAATTTAAGATCAGCGATTTCAAGCTCAAAATTGAAAATATCGTACGGAAAATGAATGTTCCCATTCAGGTATGATATATGTATAATTTATCATTTTAAGTCAATAAATATGTTGCTTTATTTTTTATACCTTTTAGGTTTTTATTGCCGTGGGAAAAAGTATTTATAGAAAACCAAGAATCGGTATGTGGGAATTGTTGGAAAAAGAGGTTTGTAATTAAATATATAATACATTTCTCGGCGTCTATAATGAGTTAACAATTAAAAAAGTTTAGGAATTATAAAAGTTGTTTTTTTTTTTTTTTTTTTTTTTTGGGAAGGTTTTTTTTCTTCTGGAGAATCTCTCTATATATTGTACATTTCTATCGTGAATTTATTTTAGCTTTATTAAGCGACAGGGAACTAATTTTAATTTCTCAATGAATTATAAATAATTATTTTATTAATAAATTTTAATAAATTTTTTAATTCACTTTTTTTTTATGTGCTATAACTTTATGATTTTTATTATTGTTGAAGAATGGAAATATTACGATTGACAAAGCTAACTCATTCTACGTCGGCGACGCCGCTGGTCGGCCAAAGAATTGGGCTCCGGGAAAGAAGAAAGATCATTCAAGCGCGGATCGATTAATGGCATTGAATTTGGGTATCAAATTCGAAACACCAGAGGAACACTTTCTGAAGCATAAAACGCCGCCTTACGAATTGCCCAAATTCAACCCGAAAAATTTTTCGCAAACTGACGATCTGTACAAACCCGTAAACGCGAAATTAACGCTACAACAGCAAGAGGTGAGCACTAATTATAAAAAAAGATTGTATTATTAAAAATATTTGATTGTTGTAATACAATTTTTGGTTATATACCCATATGTATTCATTATTATTATTATTATTATTTTAACAGATGATACTTATGGTCGGCAGTCCAGGCTCTGGGAAATCGCATTTTGTAAAGAATTACTTGAAGGAATATGAACATGTCAATAGAGATACTTTAGGCAGCTGGCAGAAGTGCATAGCTGCAGTCGAGCAATATTTAAATCAAGGAAAAAGCGTAGTTATAGACAATACTAATCCTGATCCTGCCTCAAGACGAAGGTATACAGAGATATCAAAGAAACGAAACGTTCTCATTAGATGTTTTATTATGACGACAAGTATAGAGCACGCAAAGCATAATAATAAGGTAATTGTGTAAAATTGATTCTTATGTATATGTATATATAAATTCTTTTGTATAAATATTATTGTACCCTGTATATAACCGAGAAATACTTATCTTTTGTACAGTTTCGCGAGTTGACTGATCCAAGCCACATTCCGGTCAACGAAATCATAATAAATTCTTACATGTAAGTGAAATTTATATATATATATTCTTCTTTTTTTACATACTCATATATTCTTCTCTAAAATCATATATAAAAACGAAATTATAATTACGATCGAGCTTTGGTATTTTTCTTTCATCAGGACCGAATTATATTTATATTTTTAAATTTTTTCAGTCTTTATTCATATTCTAATGATTTGACTGTCAAATTCGAAGGAAAAGTGAAGAATAGACATATACACACAGACATACATAAGTTAATTTGATCCTAATAAGAAAAACATACAAAAGTCCGAATTTATTTTTTTAATGTTTAACAATAGTTAGTCCAATAGTTAGTATAATAGTTAGTAATGTCAAAAATTGTTTTGTCTGATATGTAGGAAAAATTATGTGCCACCAACTTTGGAAGAAGGCTTCAAGGAAATAGTAGAAATCAATTTTATTCCAAGTTTTCGTAATGAGCAGGATCGAAAGCTCTACGAAATGTACTTACTTGAAAATTGAATTAGATGATTTGAATTCTTGCTTATACCTAAACAAATAGTTAATTATGCATAATGTAAATTGAAATTTGTCGCTTATCACGCACTTATTTTTAATATAATAACACCAGCAATCATTGCGATCTATTTACGAGTCATGATCCTTTCAAATAATTAAAATTTCACTGTAGAATGTCGGAATTTTACATTAAACTGTTAACAAAAATTTTAATCATACGAGAAGCAATCTTTTTAATTTTTTATTCGAATCGCAATTACTTTCATCCGAAAAATATGAGAACTTACGACCTGAGGCTAAACCGGGAATCCCTCTGGGGTTCTCCCCCCTTTAAATTCCTCATCTGTGATTATTCGACATCCCTTTAGCTCTTAACTGAGCGGTCGACGAAGGATTGCGTGTTATATGTAGCGAGAGCGGCGTGACGCTCAATGCAGGCTCAGTGCTCGCGCAGACGTCGTCGCGGCCAGTTGTTTTTCCTCCGTCGTTGTGTACATTCGTATTCATACGTGTGTGAGTCGTGTAAACGGTGAATCTGTATAGGAAAAGCAGTGGAAGAATTCGGCCACGTGTGCGACGAACCGTCTCCGAGAATACGATGAATACAACGACGGCCAAAATCTTCGATTAGGTGAGGGTCGAGGTTTAATCTCGATCAGAAGAAAGTTTAACCGGTCGTACAACATCTGCTGTTATGCTTGAAAGTGACGCGGCGAATCATTCTTTATCGGTTCCCAATTCTCGCGGAGCTTGCCAAAAATAGTTATGTCATTTCTCGTAGACAGTGTGAGAAAGAGAGAGTAGGAGATATTTAAATGGTAGCTTATAACATGGTTTAACGGTATATATCTAATTATAAATTTAATTCAAAAATAGCAATGATACAGTTCTTGGAGTACTGTAACACACTATATTGAAATATTATGACCTTTATGATGTTTTCCGTTTCAAATATAAATGTATTTCTCCATGCATATTCTTATCTTATATTTTAAAGGCGAGTCGTTGATAAGAAGTACAGATGTATTTATTCATTGTATGTCCTGGGTCGATAATTTGCTACGCGTATCGAGATATATGATAATTTCTTCTTTAATAAATAAATCATTTTTGTTGGCATTTTATTTCGGTAAACTTGATGAGATTATAATTATGATGCGAAAATAAATAGGAAGGATAAATATAGATTGTTATCGGCAATTCTCTAGAACGTGTTGACCTTTCCTTATTTTTCGTTATTCCGGAGAGAAATCGACTCCAAACATCTCCAGAAACTATGCGTGAGAGAAACCGCGCGATCCTTGATATATCCTATGTATCTATATTTGTGGAATTATATGCTATGCTTAAAAAATCATAAATAATATATTTGTGTAACAATAACATTTAATTAAGAAATTTTCTTTGTTCGAATCAAGAAAGAAAGTAGTTATAAAATAATTACATTACTATTATTATTGCTATTATAATAATATTATTGTTATTACTAGAATATAACAACTACATGCGCCTGAAACACCCGTTGTATTAATTGCACTCGCGATCGCTATTTAAGCGTAACTGGTTTCTGCTGGACGCGTTTCGCTCTCGTGTATTACACGTCACGGAAGAATTACGTCATGACTCAAGTCACTTCGCAAAGAATGCTTACGATATGTCATCGTCCACCTAGTGTCTCAAAATATCCGGCGCAACGTTTAACGTCAGAATGAAGGGATTATTTTTGGGTATCTTTTGGGGCATATTTTGCTTTAGAGAGATTCTTGCTTTGACAATTTAATTTAAATGATTCTCAGCTTCTATATGTGATAAATTCGTGCCAAAGATTTTGTTATTTGTGATATGATTCATCAGTCAACGAAGCGTTTATAATAAATAAACAAGTTTGATCGGAAAAATATATATGTGTTTGTAAAAATAATTATATACATATATAACTTTTTTTTTTTTAAAGAAAAATAGATTACTTTTGTTTCACAATTTAAAATAAAGAATTTTTTTAAGAACGCATTCTATTTACATTACGCTTGTTTCCCTCGGAGGAGCTATTTGAGAAGACAAAGAGAATCTGGGAGGAGCAATAGTTGACAAGAGACTATGATAACAATGCGAAAAATATCTGCTACGCAGATTATTTCACGCATGTGCTCATAAATAAAGATTTATTTGCATGTAAATTTCCGTCACCTCACGCACACGTGACGCGAAGAAGCGACCGTGACAAATGTTTGTTTTCTTTGCGAAAGACTCCTTTTGCTTTTTTTGCTCAATTCAAAGAATCAAGTAGTCTTAATTTTTTCTTTTTCCACTCTTTTATCTTTAAATTTCTTTTTATATATTTGAATATAAAAGAAAATTATTCGCAGATATACAAATAGTACTAGTGCACATGAGTTTTTAATTTGACTTTGAAAAACACGTACAGTTTTAATGTGGGATTCTATCTCAGCTCTTGTTCTTGGCCACTTTCAAATATTGACTTTTGATCGGATACAAATCTGTTTATCATGTGTCACGTGTATCGCTGTACGTGTTCGAACTACATTCTTGTTTGTTATTCAACATGCTTCCCATGCTTTACAGCAATTCTTGACAGTTGAATTTTCTTGAGATCCTTAGACGAGGAAAGTTTTATTCTTGAATCTGCAAATGAATTTAGAAAATATTTCGAGT
Organism: Formica exsecta; assembly: GCF_003651465.1. Classification (NCBI taxonomy): domain Eukaryota; kingdom Metazoa; phylum Arthropoda; class Insecta; order Hymenoptera; family Formicidae; genus Formica; species Formica exsecta. Next base: position 784,216 of record NW_021848537.1, read on the forward strand.
TGTTATAAAAAAAATTCCTGATTTATAACAAATCTTGGAATTCTAAAAATTTTATACTTGTATGTATATATTTCTTATTCCTTTTCCTTAACAAAAATCCTTCGCAATCCTTCTATTTCTTGTCATGTTACATTTTCAACTAATTAATTTCTTACATAAATTAATAATAATTAATAATTAATAATCATAATTAATTTCTTAAATAAATTTAATAATTTTTTTAAAAAAATCTTTTTGTTAGTTGAACAATTATTTTATCTAGACAAAATATCTGCGCTTAAACAGCATTTTTTAATTAAATGATCGGATCAGCGGGAAGGGTAAGTTTCTGAAAAATTCCATGATGTAAAAGTCGAGAAATATTTTTTTCGGGATTAAAAAAGTCGCGATGTGCATTTTCAGTTGATTTATGGAGTCGCTCGTTCAGTTGCGCCAAATGTGAGTCATGTGATCAAGTTGTGTTTCAATAAAGATTATATATCATGCGTCGCTGAACAATTGACCTGGTGTCTTACGACAAACTCACATTGCAGTTGTTATAATACGTCAAACATTTAACTGTTTCTTAATAGATTTTATAGCGCGTAAATGAAGTTATCATATATCTATCTGATATATTTGGATCTGATACAAAAGAAACATCTGGTTTTAATAATAATATATCAATTAAGATCATCATATCTCTTTCTAGTATCATAATTTTTTTTTTGAATAATAAGAGACAGAGAGATTTTGATAATTCGTGTGTACAAAATGAAAATTATGAAATTATTTAAATCGTTGACAATTTTGTGACAAAATTAATCGTTAGCAATATTTTATTTATTATTAATATCTTAATTTAATTTTAGCATTAATAATATATTTAATATATAATAAATTTTAATAATTATAATATCTATTCTATTATTTATTTCAAAGTGTGAAACTAATTTGATTATTGTTGAAAAACCACAAAAAAATAAATTTTCAGTTTACGATATCTTTAAATATCTTTACGTATATATTTGAAGATTCTCTTGATATCAAAGTTATGTGGTCTCGACAAGAAGTTCAATAATATTACTCTTTTATCGTTATTTGATATCAACTGTATTTATTTATATTTGTTATGATATCCCAACAGATTGGACAGACTAGGAGATTTATTTGAGTGCCGAAATATTTTTCGCTTGGGTGGGAAACTTTGGGAGAATATGTGCTCTATAATACACACATATATGTATTATATCATTCAAATAATATTTAATATTTAATATATCATTTAATATATCATATTTAATATATTATTCAAATAATAATTATATTAATTATATTATAATAATTATTGTCATTTTTATCATTCTTATCTCTCAGTTATAAATAAATTTATGGGCTCAGATGTACCCAATTGCGGTTACCGATTACGACGGCTCTGCCTGTACGATCTTGTGTGCATTACGTGATTGTATTAAAGAAAAACTGCCGTATTATATAACTTTGTTGCTACTCCACGCTTTGCGCGGCTGGCTATTATTCTTTTTTCGACCATTGATCGCCAACTCGTATACATACGTCGCTGTCACGTTGTTATTCATTCTCTTATGGATCTCATTTGCTCGAGCAAAGTCAAAGTGCATTAATGCTTTTGTTTCTAAATTAATCCCGATGTGTCACAAGTGCGTAGATGATACATGAGATGATTAAGAAAAAAATAATCATATTCAAGAAAATAGAAATTACAATTTACACATTGTATACGATTTTTGTATTTTCACGTAAAATTATCATTATTTACGACACATATAACTAATATTATAAAAAGTAATATATTAAATTATTATACAATTATTATCACAATTATTAAATTATTATCACAAATGTATACAAATATTACACATTATATAATATCGTTTCGATTTTATTTCTATCATAAATTACGCTCTAATAAATTTTTTGAGATATTTTATTCATTTTTTTATTCCTAATATTTATTAAAACGAGAAACTTGTGTAAGAAATAATCAAAGCTACACACACATATATACATAAATTATTATAATTATTATATAATCGTATAATAATATTGCAATTTACATGATAAAAGCGGCGAATTTCTTTTGATATCTAGAATTTATCCATAAAGATTAGTTCGCCGCTTAACGCTAAGATATATGGCTAGAAAAGATAATTTAATCACTGTTCTGCATTATTCATGATCGACAGATGATGCTGCTTATCAGAGAGAGAAGTCTGGAATACTATTAAATATCTTCTATGAGGAAATCTTTGGAACTTTGATATACGTGTTAATTAAATTTGCATGCCACGTAACTTGCGTGCGATGTGTCGTAACATTTTTGCGTTAAATGAACAGCAAACTGGGTTCTCTCGCGCGTTTTTTTGTCAATATTTACTATAATATATTCCTTTTTAAATATCTCGTATATACAAAATAAATGTTACTTCATTTCTTGCCGTTTATTATGCAATCTTACATTGCAGTAGATCCTTATATTGAAAGAAAATGTTTACTTTTGTATTATCATCATGATTTGATGAGTAAATATTGTAAGAAATGCTATAAGTTAGATAATTTAAAATAATCTCTGTTAACAAAGCAATCCCCTCCCCCCTCTTGCACTTGTTTCTCGATTTCATTGTCTTTACAAAAATCGTATTTTTCAATACATACCGTTTTCTAAATACATTGGCCAAGCACTGAATCGTAATAGTTTAGTCATTGCACATCGAATGAAAAAATTGATCGCCGTGAAAATTGCAAAACAGCAAAATATTTATTTAAATTTAACAAATAAAAATTAATATAATATACAAGTGCAGAGAGCTGTTAATTTTATATTAATTAATATTATATTAAGATATAAAATGAGTAATATATTTATTATATTAAATATATTAATTATGTTAATTATATTAAAAATGATATTAATTAATTATATGATGAATACGAAGGGTAAGAGAGTAAATAAAATGATATGAGTAAGAGAGTAAGTAAAATAAATGCGATATGAATCAAGATAGAAAATCAAATATTTTGATATTTATAAACACTTTTCTAGATTCAAATATTGCGGATGATATTACTTTACCATACGAATATAATAAAGCCAGAAAGGTCTTATCACTTTCGCTATCGCGCATATGGCTCATATTCTCTGGAAAATATCTCGGGATAACATGTGATGTTTAGATTCGCGATATTGCCGGTAACAAACATCTATCTCATTAATTATGAAGGTTATCTAATTATTTTCTAGAGAGAACTCATAAAATAAATTTAGAAAACAATGGAAAGATGTTAGAGAGTAAATCTTACCTCATAAATTCTTCATAAAATCTTTATATATTTTTTATACACACATATATATATTTTGTATTCTTTTCGTTATCACGAATGTATAATTTTGTTGATTTTGACGAAACAATCGTTACTTTTTCTTTGCTTTCGGCAAAGTTTGATCTGCAAATTTACATGGCATATCTTAAGCAGGATCAGATTTAGCTGTAGACACATAAGAACGCTTAGGTACAGATATACAAAGAACTCCTAAACAAGATAAATCCGATCCTGAGTTTAAGACACCTCTCTCTCTCTCTCTTTCTTTCTCGCATCCGATTAACAGAACCCGAAATGACAGGTAAAAAACAAACTTGGTTTCCTTTCATATAGAACCTTGAACGTTTCTCTACATCATAGGCGTAACTATTATGTGGAAAAGAATGTGAAAAGAAGAGCTCTACGAATGCAAACCATAAAAATTTGTATTATTTCTTGATAAATGATTTAATCTTTCAAATATTAAAATTCTTAGCTGCCTTTTTTCGTATTTTATGTAGAAAACATTTTAAGGAGCTTTATCTGAACTGAAAATATAAACTCGAAACGGGATCCTTGAAATAATGGATTTTCGAATAATAAAGAAGTTAATTCTGAGAGATTATTTTAATTACGAGAAGCAATTGAGAATGTATTAATTATCGAAGATAATAATACGCGAACGTGAGATAGATTATCTATTATAAGGATTTTATCAATGCGTTTTTTTTCTCGCATCATTGTAGCTTATATCTAGTCAATGACCGATAAACTTTGTACACATTCGTCAAAGTCTACGGATTTTCCCCATTAAGTATTAATATCTAGCACAATATTAATTAAAAATATATTTTTAATCTTGCATGAGGAAAAGTCAACTATACACGATAAATCCCGAAGAGTTTTAACACTTAATAATATGTATGATACTTTTATATAATTTTATATAATTTTCAATCGCAAGATGTTTGATTGAATAGATAATTAAATAATTATTAATAAATACCAATTTCAATAACACATAAATTATTACATTTATTAACTAACTTTTTTATAATCTTTTAATTCAAATTTTACAATCTATAACTATTCTAGTTTGTGATCTCTCAATTTATAATTTTGTGTACGATATTTTCTAATTTATAATTTTAAATCTTATAAGATTTTTCAGTTGTTTAAATTTAATTTTAATTTTTATTTTTTCAGATCTGTAAATATATGTCTAGCATAAAAATAAGATTCTCTAAGCCGTCGATCGCAAACTCATGACGAACGTGCATCTTAATTGTACTTTATTACTTATACGATAAATACGAGTTGTAGCTACCATCGCATGACCTTCCATGCTATTTGAGAAGTGACACAGCAGGCAAACAAATCGCGTGTAGCTAGATAAAGCGGAGAGAGTGCAAGCAAATGATATAAGTTTCTTTTTTAAACAGATAGACATACTCGAAGAGTTTATATTTGAACGACAAGCCGATCGTTCTTCTCACTACAATAGTTGGTGCGCCCATTTTTTCTACTACAATAGCAATCGACAGAATTAAAAAAAGCAAGAAAGAACAGAAAAAATATTAGTAAGTTGAAATATATTTCCAAAGTTTTTTATCAGTTGAAAATTATTAGCAAAAATGAATTATTATCTAAGTATTATCGTCTATGTATTTTTTAAGTAATTGTTACACATAAGAGTAATAATAATGTCAAGTATATAATTATTATATGTATATATATGCAATAAATATAATTATTATTATTTAAAAATTGCTAGAGAGAATCATTAAGACATCCCGAGAATCGCAAAAATGCACTTGAAGATAAATATCAAGTGGTGACATACAGGCGATCTAGTGGCTGATATCTTACTTTTTCAAGAGCCTCATCGAAGATTCGCAAAATAAATAGATATTGGCACGATTGATTGTGGGAACTGATGATATCTGCAAAAGAAGTTGATACAACAAGATACGCGAAGTGTTAATTTGTCAAGTGATTGAAATCGCGGCTGATAATCTTGATATCAAAAGCTGTAAATTTTCACAACTTCAGTTCATTATCGATTTTTGATGCTAATTGATGAAAGTATATTGATACTGTAAATTGTTGAAAAAGGAAGGAAGTGTTCTTTATTAAAAAAAGAAAGTCGATTCAAACGTCGAATACGAGTGACAGTGTGTTAATAATTGTGGTGTAGCTAACTCAATAAGGTAATCGATTTCATCGTGTTGGTTCAAGTAATTTGCGGTGAGTTAATGCTGCGCCTAAGGACTGATGGATTCAACGAAAACCAAGTCGAAGCCGAATCCAAGGGAAAAGGCGAACATTCTGTCGGTATTGCTATGGTGGTAAGTCATGCAATTTCTCGAATGAATCGAAATTTTATTAGACTTTTCATGAGATACCGTGGAATCTAGAGCTATCCAAGTGTTCAAAGATATTTAAATATTTAGAGATTAAAATATATTTGATGTGTTTGGATATCTGTACATTTGCACATTTAAATATTTGTGATAATATTCATGCATTAATATTAAGGTAAAATATTTCATTAAGATAAATATCATTAATCGCGATAATATTAAGATCAATCATTTAGGATGACATTTCGCAATTTGTGATAATAATCATGCATTAATATCAAGGAAAAATATTTTCATTAAGGTAAATATCATTAATTGCGTTAATATTAAGCTCAATTATTTAGAATGATATTTCGTAATAATGCACAATGTGCTATATATAACGCACACGTGGCACGTAAGATTGTCTTTTACCATGTCAAATTACACCTTATCTTCTCACGCAAATTTATTTTGTATTTAAGAATGACATCGCAATTGTCGGGACAAGATGACAAAGTTAGATTATCATGCTCGTCTTCAAGTTATAAATTCCTTGCAACAATAAGTTTTTAATCTTTCAATTTTAATTCTTGATTTTGTCATTTATTCTCACGATTACATCGTTTGTACTTTAATACACAATTTTTGATAAAATCAAATTGAATTACATCGTTTCTCTCATCGAATCATCAGGTGGACTATCAGTTTATTCAAGACAGGATACAAGAAAGTTCTAGAATCAGAGGACTTGTTTGACCCTTTGAAAGTCGACCGATCGGGTCTGCTCGGAGATCGGTTAGAAAAGTAAGTATCGGGATCATCATATGACAGGAGAGAGGAGAAGATATTTCTTTTTTACTCCTCCTTTCTTTTCTTTATTAAGGCGCAGTAATAATAATAATGCGTAGGGTATCGATGTGTTTTCAGACGATGGAAAATCGAACTGGAAAACGCGAAGAAATGGAAACGCAATCCGAGTTTGCTGAAGACCATTTTCCGTACATTCTCGTGGGAGTACTTCTTGCTCGGAATGATTCAGATACTCAACGAGTTTGTGATAAGGTATCATCGATTTTAGTGAAAAATGATGCGTTTGGTCGTTAACAATTTATTGATAGTTAAAATTATCTTTTTAGAGATAAAGTTAGAGCGATAATAGCTCGATTACTTTAAGAGATTAACTCCTTACGTAGAAAATTAAGAAAGATTTGGGTAAGATTTAGATGGAGTGATAAAGTTAGAAACGCGTGAAAAAGATTTAGGACATAAGATATTTTAAACACGCACGTGTTTCCGCATAATGATAACTGATAACATATCGAAATAGAGTATAATAAAATAATCATACACATTAAAAATTATTATAATTCATTGTACCGTATAATCTGGGACGAAACAGTGTCCAATACTGACCGCTCTGATATTATGTATAATATAAAAAAATAAAACAAAAAATATTATATTTATTATATCCTGATAAAATCATCTAGCAGAGGTTCTAAAAGATTAACGTACGAAATTCGCAGATTGGGCACGCCGTTGCTGCTGGGTGGTCTCTTGCGCTACTTCCGGAAGGACTCGATCGAATCGTATGAGAACGCTCTATGGTACGCGGCTGGAATATGCATAGCGACTGGCATGAACGTGATAAGCGGCAATCAAACCATTTTCGGAGCTTTTCACGTTGGCGCCAAGATCCGCGTAGCCGTCTGTTCCTATCGGGATCATCATATGACAGGAGAGAGGAGAAGATATTTCTTTTTTACTCCTCCTCTCTTTCTTTCCTTTATTAAGGCGCAGTAATAATAATAATGCGTAGGGTATCGATGTGTTTTCAGACGATGGAAAATCGAACTGGAAAACGCGAAGAAATGGAAACGCAATCCGAGTTTGCTGAAGACCATTTTCCGTACATTCTCGTGGGAGTACTTCTTGCTCGGAATGATTCAGATACTCAACGAGTTTGTGATAAGGTATCATCGATTTTAGTGAAAAATGATGCGTTTGGTCGTTAACAATTTATTGATAGTTAAAATTATCTTTTTAGAGATAAAGTTAGAGCGATAATAGCTCGATTACTTTAAGAGATTAACTCCTTACGTAGAAAATTAAGAAAGATTTGGGTAAGATTTAGATGGAGTGATAAAGTTAGAAACGCGTGAAAAAGATTTAGGACATAAGATATTTTAAACACGCACGTGTTTCCGCATAATGATAACTGATAACATATCGAAATAGAGTATAATAAAATAATCATACACATTAAAAATTATTATAATTCATTGTACCGTATAATCTGGGACGAAACAGTGTCCAATACTGACCGCTCTGATATTATGTATAATATAAAAAAATAAAACAAAAAATATTATATTTATTATATCCTGATAAAATCATCTAGCAGAGGTTCTAAAAGATTAACGTACGAAATTCGCAGATTGGGCACGCCGTTGCTGCTGGGTGGTCTCTTGCGCTACTTCCGGAAGGACTCGATCGAATCGTATGAGAACGCTCTATGGTACGCGGCTGGAATATGCATAGCGACTGGCATGAACGTGATAAGCGGCAATCAAACCATTTTCGGAGCTTTTCACGTTGGCGCCAAGATCCGCGTAGCCGTCTGTTCCGTGGTGTACAGAAAGGTTGGTTATCTTTTTTTTCTTTTTTTTTTGAGAGGGAGATTTTGCATAGACACCGGGGGGCCTGATGCGAGACTCCCCGGTTGTGCCGGATTCCTAAAAACTCTTTTCCCTGGTGCAAGAGAAGGACCCCGGGGGACCACTCGGGTACTGCTTCCAGGAAGAAAGGCGGGTTATCTGTTTTTTGAAGCAATTTATTTAGAAGATCTATCTGAAAAGAAGTATGTTTCGGAAAAGAAAGATTAGATAAGAAATCGTATCTAAAACAGGTCTTGAAAGGAACTTCCTTTACGTCATCTTCGTCCGGTTTTTCGGTTCTATAAAAAAAAGGAAGGAAAATGAGAAAAATACACCGAGAAGAAGAGAAAATAGAAAAGTTATAACGGAATATGAAGGAAGAAGCAATTTAAAAGTTCTCTATCAATAATGTCACAGACCAGAACTTTGACATTCACTTATGCGATATATAAAGTAGATTAAAATAATTCTTGTCAATCGCATGTCATTCCACAACATAACCTATCAGTGTATTAACTCTTGAATTGCGTAAGAATATTTTACATTTATCTGGCAGGCTCTGCGTCTGAGCAAGACTGCGCTGGGCGAGACAGCACCGGGAAAAGTGGTCAATCTGGTGGCCAACGATGTCAATAGATTTGATCTCGTCTCCATTTTTATCCATCACATGTGGTCGGCACCTCTGTCCGCCCTAATAGTGGCCTACATCTTGTACCAGGAGGTCGGCTATGCCGGTCTCATCGGTATTGCCACTATCTTCTTGGTTGTGCCGATCCAATGTGAGTCTCCCGTCCGATCGTAATTGATTAAATTACGTAAACAATAATAATTTCTCTTTGGATAAATCCTTCGTAAAGTTTCTTCACAAGTTCTTCATCCATTCTCGCTATTTTAGCTTACACCGGCAAGCTGTCGTCCAAGTTTCGTCTTCAGACAGCAATCAAAACTGACGAGCGAGTTCGGTTGATGGACGAGATCATTTCCGGAGTGCAGGTGATCAAAATGTACGCGTGGGAAAAGCCGTTCTGCGCGATGGTCGAGCTGGCTCGCAAGCTCGAGCTACGAGTGGTGACCAAAAGCTCGTACATCCGTGGCATCTACATGACATTCAATCTCTTCACGACTCGGATGGCGCTCTACTGCACCCTCGTCACCATGCTGATGTTCGGCAACGAGATCACCGCCGACAAGGTCTTCGTCGTTTCGTCCTACTTCAACATTCTTGCGCAGACCATGACTGGCATGTTTGTGCGCGGCTTCGCCGAGCTGGCTGAGTGTATGGTGGCTATACGCAGGCTTCAGAATTTCCTCCTGTTCGATGAGTTTCAGAACAGCAGCATCTCTAAAGCGTCCTCCGACTATCCTAGCCTCTGTTCAGATAAGCAAACCGCCTACAAGCAGGAGGAGAGGCAGGAATTGCCCTTCATTGATGATGATGTCGCGGACAGTTATGAAAACTTAGACCAAAGTAATGATTACAGAAAGCAGAATGGATTGATGATCGTCGCTAGCGATTTGCTAAAGAACACCGCCGATCTTATTGAGGGTGAGTTCGCGAAATCAGGTGTTTCGTTGATGTACTTGTCGGATTGTGAACTAAATTTCATTATTTACAGAAAAGAAGCGGTTATCTACGTACAACGATAACAATTGTGCCATCAAAATGATCAACGTAACTGCTAAGTGGGAGGCTAGGCAGTCACAAAATATCTTGGAGGATTTGAATCTGGAAATGAAGAAGGGAAAGCTGTACGCCGTGATCGGCATGGTGGGCAGCGGCAAGAGCTCCCTTCTGTCTGCGATTCTGGGTGAAATCACCCTGACGGGTGGTCAGATCAAGGTCAACGGCAGTATCAGCTATGCCGGCCAAGAAGCCTGGGTGTTTGGTGCCACTGTTCGACAGAACATACTCTTCGGACAGCCTTATGAGCGTCACCGATACCAGAAGGTGATTAAGGCTTGCGCCCTGCTGCGCGACTTTAAACAGTTCCCGCAGGGCGACCAGACTATGGTAGGCGAACGTGGCAGTTCATTGTCTGGGGGACAAAAGGCCAGGATCAATCTGGCCAGGGCCCTGTACAGACAGTCGGACATCTACCTGTTGGATGATCCTTTAAGCGCGGTAAGCAACTTTCAAAAGTGTCAGTAATTTTTTATCTTTTCATGTATAATGATTATATGCAGAATATAAAATTGATAATCTCCAAGTGTGGGCTCTTTACGATTTTTTTTTTTTTTAATGATGTAAATCTTAAAATCAAATATAATGAGCCAACAATAATACCTAACAATATATAGTTTTTTTTTAAATTAACTTCTCTTTAATTAATTTCGACTTTTTCTTTTTGAAAATGATTTATCAATCAATTAAAGGGATATAAATTTCACAAACAAAATTAATTAAATTTTGAATTTTGATAAGAAATTTTTTTTACCTGGTAAAATTCTAGGTCGACGCACACGTCAGCAAACATTTGTTTCACGAATGTATTCAGAGATACTTAGCCGATAAGACGAGGATCTTGGCGACGCATCAGCTGCAATACATAAAGGGAGTGGACGCCATTATACTGCTCGAACAAGGAAGAATAAAGTACTTTTCGCATTACCAAGATTTATTGGCGTATCGACCCGAGTACGGAGTACTCTTGGCAGACGAGAACGAAATCGATGACTCGTCTTTAGAAAGAAGCATGAACATGAGACGAAAGTTTTCCTCCGCAAGTAATAGAGTAAGTAAAAATATATAAATATACATAACATTACGAAGAGGGATAAAGAAAATTTTGTAAAATATGTGATTTTCATTTCTTTGTAAACTTGAAGTTAAGACGGTTTGAAAAAAAATATAATTTTTTACAATTTTTTGAGGCTTAATGTTTTCATAACAACAATATTATTTAATAACAAATAATATTTAAACAAAAAAAAAGGAAATGTTACTGATAACGAAATTTATTCGACAGAGTCGTACTCCGGACGCCAGCAGCGGTGGCACAGACGACGAAGAGGAAGACGAAGATGAAGAGCAACTAAATAACGGTCTTGAGGGGACGTCACGTGGTATAGTTAAAGGTTCTATATTTATCAAGTTCTTCCAAACTGGTGCCAATTTGTACATGGCCTTCATTGTTCTATTGCTGTTTATCCTCACGCAATTTATTGTCAGTCTCAGCGACTTCTTTGTGCCTTTCTTGTAAGTATCTATTGTTGAAAAAAAAAAAATTATTTCAGCAATATATCTTCATTTCATTTTTCGATTTTTTGAAGTATATATATTTTACTTGATGCATATTAGCTTTCCAAGCGCATACACATATTTAATATAAATTTTTATTAACCTTAAGCAAAGATATTTTTTCTATCTAAGTAATTTTTTTAATCTGTTTCTGCCAGAGTCAATACTGTAGAAGATCAAAGATATCTAGCCAAATTACATAGCTTGAATCAAACGAATGATACTTACGAGAATGTAACGACGAATCATTCAGATACTATTCCCTCGGATGATGAGAATATGATGACTTATATCTACATCTACACAGGCATTGTGCTGGGCATTTTCATTATTGGTATCACCAGATCGTTATTTTTTTACAAGACATGCATGACTTGCAGTCAGCGTTTGCACGATATGATGTTCAGCGCATTAATTCGCACGGGAATGCGATTCTTCGACACCAATCCTAGCGGAAGGATATTAAACCGGTTCTCTAAGGACATGGGCACTATCGACGAATTATTACCCAAGGCGTGCCTGGATGCCGGACAGATGAACATGATGATGTTCGGCTCGCTGATAGTAACCTGCATAGTCAATCCTATCTTCTTGGTGCCCATCGTGTTCATCAGCATAATATTTTACTGGCTCCGCAGAGTTTATCTCAAGACCAGTAAAAATGTCAAGCGGCTGGAAGGAATAGGTACGTCTATTTTTCTTTACTTAATCTGCTCTTTCTCTATCTCAAAAATTTATAAAAAAATTTTTATTATTTACTTTATATCTAACTATTAAAAATCTTTCAAAAATATATGAGAAACAGAATCTTTTTAATTCGTTGCGTCTTCAGAATAAAATGCTTTCCAAAATATTTTTCTCGCTTGGTCATTTTTAAATTTCAATCTTTTCCTTTATTATGGAATTTATTCATTTTTAATTTATAAATTTACTTTTCGATGCTTTTTATGACTATGGGACATTCTTTTGCGTTTCAGCTCGCTCGCCAGTATTTACTCATCTAAATGCCACGTTAAACGGTTTGACAACTATCAGAGCATACTGCGCTCAAACTATACTGAAGCAGGAATTCGACAAGTTGCAGGATGTACACACGTCTACCGTTTATATGTATATTGTCACTAGCACAGCATTCGGATTCACTCTGGATGTATTCTGTTTCTTTTTCATTTCGCTCGTCACCTTTAGCTTTTTGCTATTCAATCAATGTAAGCATCAATTTTTCTTAATCAATTTCCGAAACTCGCATCTACAAATTGCTCTTTTTATGAAACTTTGATTTAATTTTGTTTTAGAACTATCTTTATTTTCAAATTTTATAATTCTGTTATTACTTTTTAAAAAAATTATTTAATTTATCCGAGAATTGTTCTGTTTATTTTATCTATAACAACATTTTTATCTCATAAAATAAAATAGTTGATGGTTAATGTGTTATCAAAGTATGCACTTCTATTCAAATAGAAAAAGATGGATCAGTAATTACATCAAATTTTTTAATTTCTGTTTTTTAATATAATTTTTCAACAATATTTAAATTAAGTATATCCATTCATGGATTATTAAACTAATTAACAAGTTCCTCTATTTTTAACTCTATTTACTATTTAAGTTAAAATATTTTTCATAAAAATAATAGAGTATCCAATCCTAATTTTTAAACAAATTAAAGAAGGTATTGTATATATATTTCAGCATTTTCCGGTGGCGAGGTTGGATTGGCTATCACTCAGATAATGGCAATGACTGGGATAATTCAGTGGGGAATGCGGCAAAGCGCCGAGGTGACAAATCAGATGATGGCAGTGGAACGTGTGCTCGAATATATTCAGCTTGCGGCAGAACCAAATTTGAGAGATAGAGGAACATACTTGAAGAAGAAAGACAAGGAGAATCTGGCATTGCCGGATAATGCACCGAAAAGCTGGCCCAAAGACGGTAGCATCATATTCAAGAATGTTTATATGCGTTACTCGGACGAGGATCCGCCTGTTCTTAAGAGCTTGAACATGGTGATCTATCCCGGGGAGAAGGTACGAGAATTTTATGGAAAAATGTCGGCGTGGTAACAATAGATTTAACAATCTAGAAATCTTGCGCAAAACAGATAGATAATAGAAATTTATTTATTTATTTTATTTTCTTATTTTTTTTTTTTGAAAAATTATAATTCTAATTCTTATAGAATTCACACATAAAATGTTCAAAAGTTTATTTTCTGAAAAGAAGTTCTGCAAAACAAAAAAAAAATAATAAAATAAAAAGAAAGCAATTTTTTCTTTTTGAAAAGTTATAATTTTAATCTTCAATATCGAGTATAGTTTTAAAAATTTTAAATAAATATGAAATGTCAAATAAATATAAAAATAATATACATATGAAAAAAATAAATATATTAATATAAAGAAATTAAAAATAATTAATCTGTAAGGGTCACATATGGATTATTTTGATGTTATCGATATTTTTTAACAATAGAATATCCCGAAGCCCTTAATCAATAAAAAAATCTTTAAAATTTATTTTTTAGCTTTTGTTGTACATGGTCATTTTCTACGGAGATGTCAAAGAATATATATAAACTTTTGTAGATTTTTTCAAACACTGAAACAGCTAAAATTGCGACTAGATATTGTGACCCATATGTGACCAAGAACAGAGCAAAAGAAAAATGTTTGATTTAAAAGAGTTAAGATGCTTAAGAATAATTATTATGTAGGTTGGTATCGTGGGAAGAACTGGTGCCGGAAAATCATCCTTGATAGCAGCTCTGTTTCGATTGGCGAAAGTGGAGGGAATCATTGAGATTGATAGCATAAACACGGGTGTGATCGCCTTGGAGGATTTGCGACGCAAAATATCCATCATCCCTCAAGATCCTGTATTATTCTCAGGCACTCTGAGACGTAATCTGGATCCCTTCGATGAATTCCCCGACAGAGACTTGTGGGAAGCACTCGAAGAGGTTTGTCGACCGACAATATTTAATTTGAAAACAAAACTGCGATTAATCAAGATCGTAATCTTGTAACATTCACAAATATTGAGATCTCAATGTTTCTGTTTCTTTCAAGATCTTAAAATCCCAGAATCTTAAAGTTCCCAATTTTCAAGATTACGGAAATCTTCCCAGAATCCATTCAAGCTCCAAGATTCCAAGGTTTCCTAACACTTTACATTGAATAATTACGAATATATTACACTGCCTGATAAATAATATATCTATTCCAGGTTGAGTTGAAAGACGCGGTTGGCATTAACAACGGGAATGGTTTGGAGAGTCACGTGTTTGACAGAGGCAGCAATTACAGTGTCGGTCAGAGACAATTGGTATGCTTAGCGCGAGCCATTCTGAGAAACAATCGTATATTGATGCTGGATGAAGCGACCGCGAATGTCGATCCGCAAACCGACGCGTTGATCCAACGCACCATCAGAAAAAAGTTTGCGGCCTGCACGATGCTCACGGTTGCGCATCGATTAAACACTATAATGGACAGTGATAAGGTTCTGGTGATGGATAAAGGTCGTATGGCTGTAAGTATAGCTCTTATCCCCTGAAAAAATAATGCATTCATTCAATATTTCTTTTTCCTCAAAATCTCAGGACACGAGGCTCCTATTTTAAATTTCTCATCATATTGCTTTATTCTACAGTGCTAATTAAATAAATATACCCATCTATTCATCCACGTCAGTCGTAATATTTAATTTGGAATATTAATAACGCAATAATAAATATGAAAGATGGATATAACTGTGAAATTACAATTTGGTGGCACTTTTTTGACAGGAATACGATCACCCTCATATATTACTGCAAAACAGCTACAGTCAGTTCACTTCGTTGGTAAGAGAAACCGGTCCAGGCATGTACGACCAACTCCTCAAGGTGGCTAAGCAATCGTACGTAAACAAATATGGCGGAACATGACGAAGCATGAATGGATTTTTCGAAAATAAATATTTGTTAATTGAATTTTTTTTTTTCGATTTTCCGCTTTTTACACTCAATCGAATTAAAAGCATATGTCGTTCAATATATGTGATATATCTGTAATATATAGAAAGAACCGAAAGAATATATATAAAGAAGACATACATTATTATATTTGCATGCAGACAAGTTTCATTTATATTTTCTACAAGCTTAAAAGAATACATTGTATTATGCCTTTCTTCGGAACATTCTTGTATGGACACAATACTTCTCCTGAGTATTATAATGCGTATCTAGAGCGTTTATAGAAAATCATATTTTTGTATGTCATATATTTAGTGATTGTTTTGTTAGATTATTCTCGCCGTAATGTCAACGTTCTTCTACATGATGAGTCACAGTAATATTATATTTCTTTACATTCTAAGCTTTTACTTTTAGAAATTATAAATATCTTTAAATCTCTTACGGTAAATTAAACGTATATCAATTTATTTAGGATGAATTGGGTCAACGAGATAAAGCAAGATTTATTTTAAAAACATGGGTTTATATATATATATATATACCTAACAATTAAATAATATTTACACACTGTAAACATTTTATCGCGTTATCGTAACATTCAGAACATGTATAAGATAAGATCTAAAAATGAGAATTGCTATATAATATCGATGTGAGTTTAACAATTTAAATAAATTTATTTTATATCGAAGCCAATAAAATATATTTATCGAAAATAATAGTTAATAATGACAGTTTTATATCATTTAAAAATATTATATCGATTTCTCTCTCTCTCTCTCAACTTGTGATCTTGCTTCAGCAAAGGTTGCATGGCGGCTCTAATGAAAAATATATAGTTTGTAGTGTCGCGAATATATAATTATAATCGATACACGAGTAAATATTCCGAAGATAAACTCAGATACTTAATGAAACAATATACTTAATTTTTTTTTATTTGTCGTAATTATACGTAATTTTTGTTATCACATTTATTAAGGCAGAAAAATAAGCTCAATATTTTTGTAAACTGCATTTACTGATGCAACTATCTATACTGCTATGATGAAAGTATCGATATAATATTAACAAGTATTGAAGAAAGTCTATGAGTAAGTAAGATATATAACGTACTATTATTTTATATATAGCAGTTTTATTAATAATATCGCATTAATGATATAATAATATATTAATAATAATAATATATTAAATGTAGTTTACTGTTACATATGTATCTTATTATATAGAATACGGAGTTTGCCAAGCAGATTTTATATATAAATATATCATATGTATATTTTTTTATATTTATATATATTTTACTAAACTATTAAAAAAATATTCGTAAATGTGTAGATATATATTTACGAATTAATTTTTACTCGTCCGAATATCTTTGCACTCGTAAATAATCACTTTTGCGTATTCAATGAGCTCAGGTTTAAAGTGATATTTTACAAATTACTTTATTGTTAATCCATTGTTAATTACAATCGAAATCCTTCCATCTTCTTGCATGATTAGTCATACAAATTCTCCTGCGCTGTATTATTAAGTATGTTAAATAAATATATAGTTGTACAGTATAGATTGTTAAATATTACATATGTATAGTGTAAGCTTACGAAGTGAATTATGCATATAAAAAATATTGTATATAAATAAACCAAATAAATAAACCAAAGTACAACAAAATATTTAAAAAGGGCAGAAAAAATATTGCAGTAATTTTTTCTTTATCACATTCTCTTCTCTCTCGGTTATATAATATTATCGAAAAAATCGACCAGCATCTCATATATGAAAACCTTTAAAAAATTATATTTGCAAAAAAAAATAAAAAAAAATGTTAAGTCCACGTGTGTCCGATCAATACATTTATATTCTTGTTCACGTATGTCGTTATCAGTGATACCTGAAGGCAATATGAAAAGCAGCGGCAGAGCTACTAACAATTTCAGTAAAGGATTGACTTTCGAAAAGTGTGTCTCAAAAGCAGGGAAAGA
>NW_021848537.1:805317-815854 GCF_003651465.1 Formica exsecta
TTATATATAAATATATAATATGTATATTTTTTTATATTTATATATATTTTACTAAACTATTAAAAAAATATTCGTAAATGTGTAGATATATATTTACGAATTAATTTTTACTCGTCCGAATATCTTTGCACTCGTAAATAATCACTTTTGCGTATTCAATGAGCTCAGGTTTAAAGTGATATTTTACAAATTACTTTATTGTTAATCCATTGTTAATTACAATCGAAATCCTTCCATCTTCTTGCATGATTAGTCATACAAATTCTCCTGCGCTGTATTATTAAGTATGTTAAATAAATATATAGTTGTACAGTATAGATTGTTAAATATTACATATGTATAGTGTAAGCTTACGAAGTGAATTATGCATATAAAAAATATTGTATATAAATAAACCAAATAAATAAACCAAAGTACAACAAAATATTTAAAAAGGGCAGAAAAAATATTGCAGTAATTTTTTCTTTATCACATTCTCTTCTCTCTCGGTTATATAATATTATCGAAAAAATCGACCAGCATCTCATATATGAAAACCTTTAAAAAATTATATTTGCAAAAAAAAATAAAAAAAAATGTTAAGTCCACGTGTGTCCGATCAATACATTTATATTCTTGTTCACGTATGTCGTTATCAGTGATACCTGAAGGCAATATGAAAAGCAGCGGCAGAGCTACTAACGATTTCAGTAAAGGATTGACTTTCGAAAAGTGTGTCTCGAAAGCATCCGGCGAGAGCGACATTATAATTACAGAACAAACCAAACTGTAAATTTATTCATACTAATAACACATATAATAGTACTTTGCATTCAGCAGAAATAGCTTTGCAACTGTTGTGAGATATGGCATTCATCTATTCGCTATCCTGCTATAATTTTTCAAAATATTGCTGAACAGTCATTATTTTGGCAGTACTTGTATCTTCTAAATCAATACCGTCTCCTACTTTTTTTGCGGGAAATTATTCAGAAGAACCTCTCCTACAACATATTTAGATGGCAATAAAATCGATGTGGTGTAATTTTTTACGCAATTTTACCATATCTTCTTTGCAAAAGTTATAATATCAAAACAAAAAAAAATTGCAAAAAATATATATAAAAACCTAGAAAAAAAATCTACATGCGTTATATATATAAAGTTACATTTATATAAAGTAAATGACATTTATATTTTTGTGTTCACGTATGACGTTATCAGTGATGTCTGAAGGTAATATGAAAAGCAGCGGCATAACTGCTAATGATTTCAGTAAAGGATTGACTTTCGGAAAGTGTGTCTCGAAGGTAGGAAAGAGAGAGAGAGAGAGAAGAAGAAGAGATAAAATAAACATATTAATTATTCTAATTTGTTTCCGGCAGTTTAAAGTGTTGTCGAATCTTGTAAAATCTTCGAAATTTTGAGATTTTCGATAGTGCAACAACATGAATAAGGACACAACTCGCATGAAACGGAATCCTAAGGAGACTGCGAATATCTTTAGTCAGCTATTTCTCTGGTTCGTTAGTATATATTTAATATAAAATTTCGAATACATTTTTAGCGAAAGAAATGCGAGATTTTTTATTCTTTAGAGAATTTTAGTTTCTACCAGAAAAAAAGTTAAAAAAAGACAAGTATTTTTTCTTTAATGAAAAAAATTCTTTCTTGAAGAAAATTTATAATTTTAAGGAAAAAAGAAAAGTACATAATACAGAAAATTTAAAGAAATAAAATACATATTTTACTTAATATATATTAGGATATACATCTATATATTAGCCACATACCATTCTAAATAAAATTCTATTTTAAATTTTGTCACGGATTAAATCGTCTAAAATAGAGACTTTACACTTTACAGTTCTTTTAATATTACATCAACAGAAAATTAATGAACTATTTTGCAGATAAGAAATTAAAAGGATTAACATTATGTAAAATTTGTGTTTAGTCATGTCCTTATTGTTTTTTTTTTATATACGTCAGTTCCAGCTATTATTTATCGTAATTATAACTATCATGATATATGATATTTTAGATTATTTTAGATCAAATATGAATCGCTGAACATTATCATATCGCATTGTTCGTGTATTAAAAGCAATTTCGTGTATTAAAAGCAATTGATTTTTTCCTATGTTTTAAAGAAACTTCTTGAAACACCTTGAATCTCTTAAGGAAACTAATTGATATATTGTAGTTCTATGTTTTAAAAAAACTTCTTGAAACACCTTGAATCTCTTAAGGAAACTAATTGATATATTGTAGTTAAAGTAATTTATATTTAAATTAACACATGGTATGTAAAGTAAAGTATATATGTGATGGAAATAATATATGTATGGGATATCCCCATAGATTATTTAGCAAAACTTTTCGATTTTGATGAAAGAAAGAGTGATATAGTTGGTGAATTATATCTTGTATAACTCATATACATTGACGAACTTGAGATAAATATGCAATTTATGTAAAATTTATGTTTAGTGTATTCGTAAAATATAAATAAATATATATACATATTTATATATAAAAATGATTATGTAAAGCATGTTTTTACATATAATGTATATACATTGTGTATACTAAATGTATGCGAATAAACTTTTCTTGAAACTCTTATACAGAAAATTTTTTTCCAGAATTTTATGTAATTATCTTTGTCGCAGATTTTATTTTAAAGTAAAATTTATATTATTGTTTCGCGATGCGTGCATAGGTGGACGCTAAACTTGTTTCTAAAAGGCTCAAAGACAGATCTGAAAGAATCTGACATTTATCAACTTTTAAAAGAAGATGACTCTGAAAAAGTCACAGATCATCTCGAAGAGTGAGTATTTCTTGCCTTTATTGAAAGCGTACAAACATAATAATAACGTTTATAATAATTATAGTTTTCATATATTCTATACAAAAAATATAATAAGTTAATTTATTAATAATTATACTAAACATACATTTTTTAATTACAATGCTTTATTTTTTGTTATTAGAAATAATAAAAATAAAATAATAATAAAATAAGAGAAAGTAAAGTTAATAAAAATTAACAACAACTCAACTGATAAATAAGATATCAAATTATAATATAATATAATTAATAATACGGGATATAATAAGATAAAGAATATTTTTAATTTAATATGAACTCTAATTCATTAAGAGATGTAATAATATTTTGTAAACATCGTAAGCATAACAATCTTCAAGCGAATAAATCTTTTTCTTTGACAGTTACATTACAGATTGCACAAATGTATCAAAGACTTTTGGCAAAATTCATAAAACTTTTAAGATATATATTCATTTAAGTATGAAATAATTATGAAAGTATTTTTGAATTGACTAACTTGTCGTGCAATTTCCTTTTCTCCAAAATTATTTCAAAGCACAAATGCCTAACATTCTAATGCGTTTGTTTAGATACTGGAATCGCGAATTGGAAAAGCTAAAGAAACTCGAATATACTGTGGGTAAAGACGGGCAGAAAGTGCCGTTGAAAGGAAATGCACGTCCGAGACTATACAAGGCGCTCTGCGGTGCCTTTTGGTTGCCATATTTCATTATCGGAATCTATGTATTTATACAGGTGAAAACTATTAGTAAAAAAAAGCACCAAATGCATAACAATATCTGCTAGCGTTACATGATACCAAATGAGAAAATCAATTAATCAAATATCCTGTATCGTCCGCGTTAACAGTTTTCGCGTTGAAAAGAAGAGAAAAGAAATGAGAAAAAAATGTATTCCCGCAATTTACAGGAAAATATTTATTAAGTTAGATTTTTTCTCTTTCTAGATTAATAAAAGATTACGTTAAAGATTTATATAAATACATCATGGAATATTAATCTCAATGAGCCCCTGTTTTTAGATATGCATATTGCGCGTTTTAATACCGATTTTGCAAGGTTGGATCATCAGCTATTTCATTGAGAAACCGAACTCAACGGACAAGATAGGGAAAAACGAGACAATGATTTATGTCGCTTGTTTAGTGATCTGTACCTTCAGTAGCGCCCTGTTGTCAAACCACACTACAATAATGTCACAACAATTTGGCATGAGATTACGCGTTGCCTGCAGCTCCCTCATCTACAGAAAGGTAATGTTATATAAGTTTTAAATAAGTTTTAAGCCTCAATACAATAATCTAAAAATTTTTCTACGGAAGAATAGAAAGATTCTGTTCTTTCTGAGTATAAATGGTATCTCGGGATCAATACCGATTATTGTGCGATTTTGATTAAACCTTGCGTGATCACGCTTCAATATTGAAAAAGTTCAGTACGAAAGATTCATCAGTATAAATCATTGATGTAATGAAATTTTTGTAAAATCGAAAGAAACTGATTTTACTGTTGGAAAAATTAATTTAAATGAGATTTCTTCAGTTTTTAAAGAAATGGGTTGCTATACACATTGAATTTACGATACCTATTCAGACTATTTATAATATTCATGATTCTAGGAAAAAGACATGCAAATATATATATATATATATACACACATATATATGTATTAAACATATGTAATTATATTAGTAATTATAATCTACAAATTCATATACTTTATATCATATATAATAAAATAATGTGCGATTTATTGTTATTAATATGTAATTATTAATGCATGCAATTATAAATTAAAACATTTATCAATCATTTATCAATAATATCTTGTTGTCTCAATAATGTCTCGTTGATTTTTGAACGTCTGATTTAAATTTCTTTGATTTCTATTTCGTAAATTCTCGTAGCATGTAAATGCAAAATTATTAAAAGACTATAATAATAGGTCAACTATTGTTAACAGAAATAACAAACAACTGTTATCTTCTTCATTAAATGTATCCTTCGACTTCGGTCGATAACGCTTGACGTACATTCAATGCTGAAATCCGTCGCGAATATGTATAAAGGAATGACGCATTCTTTTTTAAATGTGCACTTATCCTTCCAAATGCAATAAGCCACGTAGGTAGAAAAAAATATTAAATAAAAAAAAATTTATCCGTCACAATAAAAATGCCTCGTTGTTTTCTATCTTCTAATCGCGAGAAGCTACATTATTCGAATAATATTATATTAAATAACTTAAGAAAGAAGAAAAATAATTATTTGTGTTACTGGCTTTTATAAATCAAAGTTAAATTTTAAGTTAAATTTAATGATAGCTCAACTTTTAAAATAAATGGTCATTTTATAAATAGTGACTAGTTCATGATGCTACCTATTTTTACATAATGCTACCTATTTGAGAAAAAAGAAATTGACAGCATGAGAAAAAACAATTTTGATTTGTGTGTTTAAGAAATACAGTTATTCCCAGTAATAAATCGTGTAATTGTTTTGGAAACTATTGCAGATATTGCGATTGAATCAAACATCTTTAAGCCAAACCGGTGCTGGACAGATTGTGAATCTTCTCAGCAACGATGTCAATCGATTCGATTCATTATCATTGTGTCTGAATTTTATATGGATTATGCCTTTTCAGGTAACGTTTCGTTTAGCAAAAATTATTCGTGTATGTAAAAAAATCAGAAACAAGTAAACATTTTCAAAAAATATATCTTGCGATTATGTCTTCTTTAATTATTATTTCTTAAACTAATTAATTATTTACGTAGACAGTATTAATAAATACATTTATTTTACTTGCTATAGTTTAAAAAAAGTATTTTTATTTCTATTTCTATATACACTTTTGTCTCTTATTTCTTTCCTCTGAGATACAAATGAGAATAAAACTGAAATTTATGTTATAAGAACGCAGCATAATTTCGAATGTATTCATTATCTTCCTAGACATTATTTTATATAGTAAAAAGTTACCGATTAAAAAGTTACTAGTTTTTCTCTATTTACTAGGTCATAATTGTGGGATACCTAATGTGGCATAAAATCGGTGTCTCGATTTTTGTTGGCATCGGTTTATTGTTGATCATCAGCCTACCGATACAGGGAACCTTCAGTTTGCTAAGCCGTAACATAAGGGCCAAGATTGCGCCACTGACCGATCGACGAGTGCAGCTGATGAACGAGCTTATAGCTGGGATACAGGTACCTCTGGAATATCTTATATTTGTTATTTTATTTACAATTCTAAATAAATTTTATGAATTTAAAATTTTAAAATAACTTCTTTTTTTAATTTTACCAAAAAAAATCCACAAACTCTCGTTTAATTCTTTTTTCATTTCAGGTGATAAAAATGTACGCCTGGGAAAAACCGTTCAGCAAGATTGTATCGATAACGAGAGCGCTGGAAATCGAGAAGATTCAATTCTCATCGTACGTGCGTGCTTTGTATTTGGCTATCATAGTGTTTACCGAAAGGCTCCTTCTTTACTTTACATTAATAATGTTCGTATTATCGGGAAATAATCTGAATGCTGATGTAACTTACACTCTTACATCATTTTTCAACGTTCTTCAACTCACCGCGGCCTTGTACTTTCCGCAAGCCCTCGTATTATTGGGCGAAACGATGGTGTCTTTAAATCGATTGGAAGTACGTTATTGCATTTTGAATTGCACTATAAATCGATTCTCCTACTTTTTGCCCTTACGTATTTGGCCAATGACTAATAAAGCGTTCAACACACAGGATCTTCTGCTGATGGACGAAATAAATAAGGAATGCTTTAAAGGAACGCCGCGTTTGCCTACAGACGAAAAAGTGAGCAAAGCGACTGTTACAAACAATCAAATAGACATCTCCAACAATAAAAGTTCCGAGCAGGAATTGTATCATAGCCGTCCAGTTTGCGTGAAGCTTCATCGCGTCTCCGCAAACTGGATCAATGGTCAACTGCCACCGACATTGTGCGATGTTTCTGCGATCATCAACCCGGGCGAGCTGTATGCTTTGGTTGGCCCCGTGGGTTCCGGTAAGTCTTCCGTCCTCCATCTGCTGCTGAAAGAGCTGAATCCCGGCGCGGGTACCGTGGTTTTTACGCATGACTCTTCGAATAATGTTTCTTACGATAAAATGGTTAACGGTTATCACATGGACAACTTGAATCTGCGCATCTCCTACGCCAGCCAAGAACCCTGGCTCTTCGGTGGCACTGTAAAGGATAATATATTGTTTGGCCAACCCTTCGACAGAGTCAGATACAATGAGGTACACTGAAAGAAAATGTACTAAATACCAAAAAAATCTTCTGACTTCAAAAAATTGTTTATTTAATTACTAAATTATTTCCGTTAAAAAACATTTTTTAATTTTTGGCTGCTTGTTTAATATGTAAAACATAGTTTCTCTTTATTTTAATAGATAATTTTTTATCTTTAAACAAATATTTTTTTATATTATAATTTTTAATATTTTATTTAAAAAATTATAATTTCTATTATATGCAATCGAGTGAGTGTCGAGTAAAGATTTCTGAATCAGATTTTCAATCATCCAAATTGTTCTTTCCATTCAATTTCTATTCCAACTCGAAAAATTAAATTCAAATCTTTCATATAAAAATTTTATTTTATCGAAAAAATATAAGAACTTAGTATTGTCGATTGGCAAAAATATTAATCACATATTTTATCAAATTAATTGATCCTTTTTCTTTCTAATTGCTTTATATTTTCATAAAGTAATATATTTAATTCATAAGAGAATAATTCATATATCAAAAATAAATAAATGCGCACATTAAAACTAACACATATAATAATAAAATTAATTAATACTAGTATTAACAAGAAATTCCTTTATCAAGAGATAATGAAAAAAATATATAATATTATTATTTATTATAAGATTATATGTTAATAATAAGAGAGTTAAATATTCTTTATATAATCTGTTTAATTTTGCTTTTGAAGGGTTTCGTAAAGATGCAAGGAAGCTATAACGAATTGGTGAAATCAAGCAAAGATTTCATTGAGATGATGAATGAATTGACGACAAGCCATGAAACACAAAAGAAAGAAGAAAACGCGAGAAGAATCTCGGAAATGTCTTCGAAGAATATTTCGATATTCAGGCGTACTTCGGAAGTGACGATTGCAAGCTCCATCGTTGTAAGACAATCACTATTTGTTGACTCGTCATGTTTTCTCATTGTTTTTCTTAGACAAAAAAGTGGCTCAATATAAATCGAATTATTAGAACTATATACTCCGTTCGCACAGCTGTATTAATTATCAAAGATGTTTAACATAGCTTTGCGCGGTATAAAATCACAAATAATGTAATAATGAGATGTGTATAAATAATGTATAAATTAGAGAGTCTGAGTTTACTTAGATTTTCTTTATTCTGATTTTATACCGCGCAAAACTATATTAAATATCTTTGATATTTAATATAGCTGCGCGAACAGAGTATATATATCCAATTATTCGATTTATATTGAGTCAATTTTTGTCAAAGTGAAAATCTTTCTGTTTAGTATTCGGACATCGACGATTCAGATTACGTGCAAAACAATCCGGACGGTGAAGCAATGATGCACGGGCAGATATCCAGCAAAGTGTACAAAAAATATTTTCATTACGGTGGCAACTACTTCATTCTGTTCGTGCTGCTGCTATTCTTCGTCATCAGCCAGGTCGCTACCACCGGCAACGATTATTGGGTTTCGTACTGGACCGATGTGGAAGAGCTCAGGCAAAATGAAGACAATGTCGACGCCATTCAATTCAGTAAAAAGTACATGGACACGCGTAACGACAGCTTCCTGGCATCGATCTTCACCCTGAATTCTGACGGTCTGCTCAGTACCATAGACGCCATATACGTTTACACATTCTGCATTGCCACTTGCACCGTAACCACATTGTTCCGCAGCTTCCTCTTTATGAAGATCTGCATGAACTCCAGCATCAACCTGCACAACACTATGTTCTCCAATTTGTTGCCGGCGCGCATGTCCTTTTTCCACACCAATCCTTCCGGTAAGCGCAGCAATGAAATGAATAAAGAAGAATAATATAAACAAAGACAAATATGTCAGATAAGAGAATTATAATAATTCTAAAATTTGGATTATTTTGAATTTGAAAACAAAAGAATTGAAATATTTTCTTTTAAATTTCACAAGTATTATCGATATTATAATGATTCCTATGTTTATCTGCGATAGATTAAAATATGATGATTGACAAAAATAAATTTTGAATCACGTATCTCTGTAGCATTACAATAAAAATTACAATTATTGAAATAATTATTATATATAATAATTTTACTTTTCTTGGAACATAAAAATCAAATCATATATATATTTTAAAACTTTTATATTTTTTATAGTTTCTTTTTTTTAGATATCACCTAAATATAAATTTTTTCAGGTCGAATTTTAAATAGATTTTCAAAGGACATTGGCGTGATAGACGAGCTGCTACCCGTAATAATGCTAGAGGCACTTCAGATGAGCAGTGTAATATTGGCTATACTAATCATGGTGTCGATACTTAATGGGTGGATGATAATACCGATAGTGATACTGACTATTTTATTTTCTTTGATAACAAAGTTCTATCTTAGGATTGCACAAAGTGTCAAACGTCTTGAAGGAATAAGTAAGTATTCAGAAAAGTAACCGTTCATTGAAGTTTATGGCATATACAGCAATATTTTTCTTAGATGTTTCTTAAATCATCAAAATCGAACTTTTGATTTTGAAGTTCTCACATAACTTTTATAATTTAGAATTATTAGATTCATTGAACGCCAGTATATCTGGATTCTAACGTCCTTGGAGCAGATAAATGAGCTACACTGTTGGAAAATTTGTGTTTTCTTGTAAAAAAATATCCCGGTTAAAATTTTTGTATTAAATATTTAAAATGTGAAACATTTCATGTGTTAATTTAACATATTGCTGTTGTGTTAATAGAATCCAAATGTTAAATTATTAAAACAAATAAAAATAGTTTAAGAATAAAACAATGTGCACATGTTTTTAATTTTACATAGTGGATATATTTCGTATTATTAGTGATAGAATTTATCTGTTAAAATTTACAGAAAAAAGATGTTGATTTTATTTTACAATAGGAGTGAGAATAGACTACAGACTGTCAATAATATTTTTCCAAGTTAATTTTATCGTTAATTAATTGGTAATCTTCGAGTTAAAAAAAAAAAAATTGTTTTTTGTTAATTTTTAGGCAATGTATCTGGTAGCAACGTAGGTTTAGCAATTTCGCAATCACTAATTTTGGCCAGCGGTATGCAATACGGCGTAAAACAGATAGCCGAGACTTTTTCGCTGATGACAGCTGTGGAAAGAATTCTCCAGTATACAAATCTTCCCGCGGAATCAGCTGTTACCTCGGACGACCCTCCGCCGCCTACGTGGCCAGCCCAAGGGCAATTAACGTTCAAGGATGTCAGCATGAAGTACGACAAGAACGATCCGTTTATCTTGAAGGTGGGAGAAGCAATTTACTTTATTACAATTAAATGTACGTCATATATTTCATCCGTGCATTATTTCGCAGAATCTGAACTTCTCTATCGAGCCTGGCTGGAAGATCGGTGTAGTGGGACGAACTGGTGCCGGCAAATCTTCGTTAATCTCCGCGCTCTTCC
>NW_021848537.1:816120-818230 GCF_003651465.1 Formica exsecta
GCCTGTTCGACGAAGGTCTAAAGGGCGAGATCATAATTGATGGCCGAGTGACGAGCATGGTAGGTCTGCGGGAATTGCGCTCAAAGATCTCCATCATACCACAGGAGCCGGTGCTCTTTTCCGAAAGCCTGCGCTACAACCTGGACCCGTTCAATCAGTACGACGACGTGAAGCTATGGGAGGTGCTTCGATTAGTCGAGCTAAATGAAGTCGCCCTGGACCACAACGTTCTCTACGGTGGCCACAACTTCAGCGTTGGTCAAAGACAGCTCATATGCTTGGCTAGAGCGATCTTGAGAAATAATCGCCTGCTCGTCCTTGACGAGGCCACGGCCAACATCGATTCGCAGTGAGTCTCGACAGAGTTTGATGATTCTTAGCGAGTTACAAATAAAACTCGCGTTCTAAAATTTAACGATATCAGAAGGTTTTGTATCGAATCGAATCTTCAGCGAAGATCTAGACACGATCGACGTGCGGTCAATTTATAAATTCGATTTTCTATATTTGTGATTATTCTAAATTTATATTTCCGTTTCCAGCACGGATGCCTTAATTCAAGACACCATAAGGAGGAATTTTAAAGAGTGCACTGTCATCACGATAGCGCATCGTTTGAACACTGTCATAGACAGTGATCGCATTATCGTAATGGAAAGCGGCTACATTGTGGTACGTATTTCGTTGAAACATGGAAATATGATAAAAAGAATTTTGATTTTATAAAAGATAACTAAAAAAATATGCACACAATATTCCTTTTCTTTATATAATTATTTTAGAAAAAAGTTTTACATATTTAAATAGAATTTTAACAGATATCTCTTATAACAGTATACATATAATATAAAATTTCGAATACGTTTTTAGCGAAAGACATGCGAGATTTTTTTTTCTACAGAGAATTTCAGTTTCTACTAAAAAAAGTTTTAAAAATACAAGTATTTTTTCTTTCTTGAAAAAAAATCTTTCTTGAAGAAAATTTATAATCATAAGGAAAAAAGAATAGTACATAATACAGAAAATTTAAAGAAATAAAACATATATTTTACTTAATATATGGAGTGTTCAAAAAAGATGGTACCAAATTTTAGAAGTATGTAGTACTCGTAAAAACAAGCCAAAAAGTCTTAAAAAGTAGTACTCCAAAAACAATTTATTGCCGAGAATGAACGGGAAGGGCACGTCGAACATCTGATCTAGATTGAATTTATTTAATAACAGAAAATGCTTTATAATTCAGAAATAAATGGTTTTTGAAATATTACTTATTAAGACTTTATAAACTGTTTTTATGAATATAACATATTCCTAAAATTATCAACTTTTTTGAACACCCTATATATCAAGATATACATTTACAGCTACACATTAGCACATAAAATTCTAAATAAAATTCTGTTTTAAATTTTGTCGTGGATTATAAATTGTCTAAAATAGAGACTTTATACTTTACAATTCTTTTTATATTACATTAATAGAAAATTAATAAATTTAAAGTAAATCATAGTGTGTAAAGTAAAGTATATTTGTGATGGAAATAATATATGTATGGGATATCTCCATAGATTATTTAGCTAAACTTTTCGTTTTCGATGAAAGAAAGAGTGATAGTTCAGGAATTATGCTTTGTATAATTTATATATTGTATAATTTATATTGACGAACTTGAAATAAATTTACAAGATAATTGCGTGAAGCATATTTTTAGTGTGCATATATTATGTGTATTAAATGTATGCGAATAAACTTTTCTTGAAACACATATACAGAAAATTTTTTCCAGAATTTTATGTAATTATCTTTGCCACAGATTTTATCTTAAAGTAAAATTTATATTATTGTTTCGCGATGCGTGCACAGGTGGACGCTAAACTTGTTTTTAAAAGGCTCAAAGACAGATCTGAAAGAATCTGACATTTATCAACCTTTAAAAGAAGATGACTCTGAAAAAGTCACAGATCATCTCGAAGAGTGAGTATTTCTTGCCTTTATTGAAAGCGTACAAACATAATAATAACGTTTATAATAATTATAGTTTTCATATATTCTATACAAAAAAAATAATAAGTTAATTTATTAATATATAATTATTTTAAACATACATTTT
>NW_021848537.1:819137-820855 GCF_003651465.1 Formica exsecta
GATAAAGAAAAAGTAAAGTTAGTAAAAATTAACAACAAATCAACTGATAAATAAGATATCAAATTATAATATAATATAAATAATAATACGGGATATAATAAGATAAAGAATATTTTTAATTTAATATGAACTCTAATTCATTAAGAGATGTAATAATATTTTGTAAACATCGTAAGCATAACAATCTTCAAACGAATAAATTTTTTTCTTTGGCAGTTACATTACAGATTGCACAAATGTATCAAAAACCTTTGGCAAAATTCATAAAATTTTTAAGATATATATTCATTTAAGTATGAAATAATTATGAAAGTATTTTTGAATTGACTAACTTGTCGTGCAATTTCCTTTCCTCCAAAATTATTTCAGAGCACAAATGCCTAATATTTTAATGCGTTTGTTTAGATACTGGAACCGCGAATTAGAAAAGCTAAAGAAATTCGAATATACTGTGGGTAAAGACGGGAAGAAAGTGCCGTTGAAAGGAAATGCACGTCCGAGACTATACAAGGCGCTCTTCGGCGCCTTTTGGTTGCCATATTTTATTATCGGCATCTACGTATTTATACAGGTGAAAACTATTAGTAACTTTGCAAAAAGGCACCGAATGCATAACAATATCTGCTAGCGTTACATGATATCAAATGAAAAAACCAATTAATTAAATTATCTTATATTGTCTGTGTTAATAGTTTTCGCGTTGAAAAGAAGAAAAAAAAAGAAAAGAATTTATTACCGCAACCCATCTAATAAGAAAATATTTACCAAATCAGATTTTTTTTGCTTTTTAAATTAATAAAAGATTACGTTAAAGATTTATATAAATACGCAATAGAATATTAATCTCAATGGGTCCCCTTTTTTAGGCATGCATATTGCATATTTTAGTACCGATTCTGCAGGGTTGGATCATCAGCTACTTCATGGGGGAACCGAACTCAACGGACATGATAGGGAAAAACGAGACAATGATTTATGTCGCCTGTTTAGTGATCTGTACCTTCAGTAGCACCCTGTTGTCAAACCACACTACAATAATGTCACAACAAATTGGCATGAGATTACGCGTTGCCTGCAGCTCCCTCATCTACAGAAAGGTAATGTTATATAAGTTTTAAATAAGTTTTAAGCCTCAATACAATAATCTAAAAATTTTTCTACGGAAGAATAGAAAGATTCTGTTCTTTCTGAGTATAAATGGCGTCTCGGGATCAATTCCGATTATTGTGCGATTTTGATTAAACCTTGCGTGACACTTTTCTATATTGAAAAAGTTCAGTGCGAAAGATTCATCAGTATAAATCATTGATGTAATGGTATTTTTGTAAAATTGAAAGAAACTGATTTTACTGTTGGAAAAATTAATTTAAATGAGTTTTCTTCAGTTTTTGAAAAAATGGGTTGCTATATACAATACAAAATTGAATTTATTTATTGAACAAAGTTGAATTTACAATACCCATTCACACTGTTTATAATATTCACGATTCTTGAAAACAGACGAATATATATATATATATATATATATATATATATATATACAGGGTGTATCTGAAATGATGCACTAAACTTTAGGAGCATATTCTAGAGGTCAAAATAAAACTTTTTTTCCTATGAACATGGGTCCGCAAATGAACCCTCCTCCGAGCTAGAGGCCCCTAAAGTTTGGGGAAAAAATTAAAAATTGGCTGTATTTCAGAAAAAAAAGGCAGAAGGTT
>NW_021848537.1:829312-839311 GCF_003651465.1 Formica exsecta
TAATTGCATATGTTTAATACATATGTATGTATATATACAGGGTGTATCTGAAATGATGCACTAAACTTTAGGAGCATATTCTAGAGGTCAAAATAAGACTTTTTTTCCTATGAACATGGGTCCGCAAATAAACCCTCCTCCGAGCTAGAGGCCCCTAAAGTTTGGGGAAAAATTAAAAATTGGCTGTAATTCAGAAAAAAAATGGCAGAAGGTTGAACTATACACCTATTACCCTCTCTTGAGAGATAAATAAATTTGCGTTGCGAGTGTTTGGTCAATTTCACACATTTTCGAATTTTAGCTCGGAGGGGGGTTCATTTGCGGACCCATGTTCATAAGAAAAAAAGTCTTATTTTGATCTCTAGAATACGCTCCTAAAGTTTAGTGCATCATTTCAGATACACCCTGTATATATACATACATATGTATTAAACATATGTAATTATATTAGTAATTATAATCTACAAATTCATATACTTTATATCATAATAAAAGAATATGCGATTTATTGTCATTAATAAGTAATTATTAATGCATGCAATCATAAATTAAAACATTTATCAATCTTTCATTAATAATATCTTGTCTCATTGATTTTTGGACGCCTACTTTGCTTTAAATTTTATCGATTTCTATTTCGCAAATTCTCGTAGCATATAAATGCAAAATCATTGAAAGACATAATAAATGCAAAATCATTGAAAGATATAATAATAGATTAATTATTATTAACAGAAATAACAAATAACTGTTATCTTCTTTATTAAATGTATCTTTCGACTTTGGTCGATAGTATTTGACGTATGTTAAATGCTGCAATCTTGCGAATATGTATAAAGGAATGACGCATTCTTTTACAACTCAATAAGCCACGTAGAAAAAAAATACCAATTTAAAAAAATTTACCAATCACAATAAAAACTCGTTGTTTTTTTTTTTTTAATCGCGAGAAGCTACATTATTCGAACAATATTATACTAAATAACTTAAGAATTAAGAAAAATAAAATTATTTATAATACTGGCTTTATTAAATCAAAATAAAATTTTAAATTAAATTTAATGAGACCAACTTTTAACATAAATGGTCATTGCAGATATTACGATTGAATCAAACATCTTTAAGCCAAACAGGTGCTGGACAGATTGTGAATCTTCTCAGCAACGATGTTAATCGCTTCGATTCATTATCATTATGTCTGAATTATATATGGATTATGCCTATTCAGGTAACATTTCGTTTAGCAAAAATTATTTGTGTATGTGAAATATTCAGAAACAAGTAAATATTTTCAAAAAATATATCTTGCGATTATGTCTTCTTTAATTATTATTTCTTAAACTAATTAATTCTTTACGTAGAGAGTATTAATAAATATATTTATTTTACTTGCTATAGTTTAAAAAAAGTATTTTTATTTCTATTTCTATATACACTTTTATCTCTTATTTCTCTCCTCTGAGATACAAATGAGAATGAAACTGAGATTTATGTTATAAGAACGCAGCATATTTTCGAATGTATTCATTATTTTCCTAGACATTATTTTATATAGCAAAAAGTTACCTATTAAAGAGTTACTAGTTCTTCTCTATTTACTAGGTCATAATCATGGGATACATAATGTGGCAGAAGGTCGGTGTCTCGATTTTCATTGGCATCGGTTTATTGTTGATCATCAGCCTACCGATACAGGGAACCTTCAGTTTGCTAAGCCGTGACAATAGAGCCATGATTGCGTCATTCACCGATCGACGAGTGCAGCTGATGAACGAGCTTATAGCCGGGATACAGGTTCCTCTGGAATATCATATTCGTTATTTTATTTACAATTTTAAATAAATTTTATGAATTTAAAATTTTACAATAAATTTTTTTTTTTTATTTTACGGAAAAAATCCACAAACCCTTGTTTTTTTTTTATTTCAGGTGATAAAAATGTACGCCTGGGAAAAACCGTTCAGCAAGATTGTATCAATAACGAGAGCGCTGGAAATCAAGAAGATTCAATTCTCATCGTACGTGCGCGCTGCGTATTTGGCCATCGCAGTGTTTACCGAAAGGCTCCTTCTTTACTTTACATTAATAATGTTCGTATTATCGGGAAATGATCTAAATGCTGATGTAACTTATACTCTTGCAACATTTTTCAACACTCTTCAACTCACCGTGGCCTCGTTCTTTCCGCAAGCGCTCATATCGTTGGGCGAAGCGATGGTGTCTATGAATCGATTGGAGGTACGTTATTGGAATTGCACTATAAATTGATTCTCCTATTTTTTGCCCTTATGTATTTGTTCAATGACTAACGAGGCCTTCAACACGCAGGATCTGCTATTGATGGACGAAGTAAATATGGAATGCTTCAAGAAAATACTACGTGTGCGGTCGAAAGACGAAAAATCGAACAAAGCGACTGCTATGAACAATCGAATAGACATCTTTAACTATAAAACCTCCGAGCAGGAATTGTATCGTAGCCGTCCAGTTTGCGTGAAGCTTCATCACGTTTCCGCAAGCTGGGTCAACGATCAACTGCCACCGACTTTGTGCAACATTTCAGCGATCATCAACCCGGGCGAGCTGTACGCCCTGGTCGGCCCCGTGGGCTCCGGCAAGTCTTCCGTCCTCCATTTGCTGCTGAAAGAGTTGAATCCCGGTGCGGGCTCTGTGATTTTCACGCATGATTTTTCGAAGAATGTTTCTTACGATAAATTGGTTAACGGTTATTACATGGACAACTTGAATCCGCGCATTTCCTATGCCAGCCAGGAACCCTGGCTCTTCAATGGCACCGTGAAGGACAATATATTGTTTGGCCAATCCTTCGACAGGATCAGGTACACTGAGGTACACTGAACAAAAATGTATTAAAACAAAAAATTTTTTTTTGGTTTTAGAAATTATTTATTTAAATACTTACAAAGAAATTATTTATTTCAATCAAGCAGCAAATATATTTGAATTAGTAAAATATATATGTAATAAAAGCAAAGTATGATTTATTTGCAAATAAAAAAAAACTTGTTTTTTATTTTTATTATACTAAATTGTTTTCTTAAAAAAAACGTTTTTCAATGTTTGGTTCTTTGTTTAAAAAACACAGTATTTTTTAATTTTAATAAATAATTTTTTAACTTCGAATAAATATTTTTTTATATTAAAATTCTTAATATTTTATTTAAAAGTTATAATTTTTATTACATGCAAATAATAATTTATTTAATATAACAAAACATTTTTAGAAAGTATATTTTTATTTAAGTACAAAAAATCTGAACTAATAAAATGAATTTATTTGATTACAATAAATTTTATTTTTAGTGTAGTTATATCAAGGTTTAATAAATAAAAACTATATAACTTTATATTTTTTCTTAAATCTCTCTCTTTCTTAAATCTTCCAATCATTAGAAAGACTGTTGGACAAATTGAAAAACAATTTACTTTTTTCATTTTTAAGCATCCTAATCATCTTGACGGTTTCAGGTGACAAACGTGTGCGCATTGAGAAAGGACTTCCAACAGCTTCCCCAGGGCGATATGACAATAGTTGGTGAAAGAGGTGTGTCTCTCTCCGGAGGTCAAAGAGCGCGGATAAATCTCGCGAGGGCGGTCTACAGGCAAGCGGATCTTTATTTGCTCGACGATCCTTTGAGCGCGGTAGACATCCATGTCGCCAAACATCTCTACAAAAAATGCATCACCGAGTATCTCCACGGAAAGACGAGGATTCTTGTCACTCACCAGTTGCAATTTATAAAACGCGCGAACCACATTATCGTGCTGGATCGAGTGAGTGTCGAGTAAAGATTTCTGAATCAGGTTTTCAATCATCCAAGTTGTTCTTTCCATTAAATTTCTATTCCAACTCGAAAAATTAAATTCAAATCTTTCATATAAAAATTTTATTTTATCGAAAAAATATAAGAACTTAGTATTGTCGATTGGCAAAAATATTAATCACATATTTTATCAAATTAATTGATCCTTTTTCTTTCTAATTGCTTTATATTTTCATAAAGTAATATATTTAATTCATAAGAGAATAATTCATATATCAAAAATAAATAAATGCGCACATTAAAACTAACACATATAATAATAAAATTAATTAATACTAGTATTAACAAGAAATTCCTTTATCAAGAGATAATGAAAAAAATATATAATATTATTATTTATTATAAGATTATATGTTAATAATAAGAGAGTTAAATATTCTTTATATAATCTGTTTAATTTTGCTTTTGAAGGGTTTCGTAAAGATGCAAGGAAGCTATAACGAATTGGTGAAATCAAGCAAAGATTTCATTGAGATGATGAATGAATTGACGACAAGCCATGAAACACAAAAGAAAGAAGAAAACGCGAGAAGAATCTCGGAAATGTCTTCGAAGAATATTTCGATATTCAGGCGTACTTCGGAAGTGACGATTGCAAGCTCCATCGTTGTAAGACAATCACTATTTATTGACTCATCGTGTTTTCTCATTGTTTTTCTTAGACAAAAAAGTGGCTCAATATAAATCGAATTATTAGAACTATATACTCCGTTCGCACAGCTGTATTAATTATCAAAGATGTTTAACATAGCTTTGCGCGGTATAAAATCACAAATAATGTAATAATGAGATGTGTATAAATAATGTATAAATTAGAGAGTCTGAGTTTACTTAGATTTTCTTTATTCTGATTTTATACCGCGCAAAACTATATTAAATATCTTTGATAATTAATATAGCTATATAAGTAAAAATTTTTCTGCATAGTATTCGGACATCAACGATTCCGGCTATGCGGAAAACAATCCGGACGGTGAAGCGATGATGCACGGGCAGGTATCCAGCAAGGTGTACAGAAAATATTTGCATCACGGTGGCAACTACTTTACTCTGTTCGTGCTGCTGCTATTCTTCATCATCAGCCGGGTCGCTCTCACTGGCAACGATTACTGGGTTTCGTACTGGACCAATATGGAACAACTCAGGCAAAATCAAGACACTGTCGATGCCAATCGAGTCAGTAAAAAGTACATGGACACGCGTAACGACAGCTTCCTGGCATCGATCATCACCCTGAATTCGGATGGTCTGCTCAGTACCATAGACGCCATATACGTTTACACATTCTGCATTCTCACTTGCACCGCTACCACATTGTTCTGCAGCTTCTTCTTTATGAAAATCTGCATGAACTCCAGCGTCAACTTGCACAACACGATGTTCTCCAATTTGTTGCAGGCACGCATGTCCTTTTTCCATACCAATTCTTCCGGTAAGCGCAGCGATGAATTGAATAAAGAAAAATGATATAAACAAAGAAAAATATGTCATATAAGAGAAATTATAATAATTTTGAAATTTGGATTATTTTGAATTTGAGAACAAAAAGATTGAAATTTTTTTTTTTTTAATTTCTTGAGTTTTATCGATATTATAATAAATCTATAGGATTTATTATAATCCTATAGATTTATTATAATATCGATAATACTCAAGAAATTAAAAAAAAAATATTTCAATCTTTTTGTTCTCAATTTTTTTTGTTAATAACTTTTTAATAAGCAACGAGCGACGATTAAATTAGAAGAAAAAGTTACTCAAAATTATGTCCTTGATAACATATGTCAAGGTCAAAGTCATTGGGGCTGGGTACCCTATTCGCTATATTTACCATAATTTTTTCAGGGCAAATCTTAAATAGATTCTCAAAGGACATTGGCACAATAGACGAAATGCTACCCAAAATAATCCTAGAGGCATTTCAGATAGACAGTGCATTACTGGCTATACTAATCATAGAGTCGATACTTAATCGATGGATGATAATACCGATAATAATACTGGTTATTTTATTTTTTTTTATAACAAAGTTTTACCTTAGGACCGCTCAAAACCTCAAACGTCTTGAAGGAGTAAGTAAGTATTCAGAGAAATAATCATTTATTAAAGCTTATGGCACATACAGCGATATTTTTCTTGATTTTCTTAAATCATCAAAGTCGAACTCTTACGTAACTTTTATAATTTAGAACTTTTTTAATTTACAATTTTTTTCCATTGAACGCCAATATATCTGGATTCTAACGTCCTTAGAGCAGATACACGAGCTACATGATACATTCATGTTCGATATAACTTCGTTTTCAGGCAAAAGCCCGTTGTTTTCACACATAAACACTACGCTGAACGGATTGCCGACGATCAGAAGCACCGGCATCGAGAAGATGATGCGAAACAAGTTCGATGCATTGCAGGATACTCATAGTGGTGTATGGTATCAAATTTTGACATGTGGGATTGCCTTCGCTATTATTCTTGACACGATTGCATGCTTATTCATCGCCTGTCTCTGTTATTCCTTCATACTATTAGATGAAAATGGTATGTAATTTCTCTGCGATATTGCACTTTCGGAATATTCATTGTTAGTTGTTTCTATGCAATTTGTTATTTTGGAAAGTAATAGACTTATAATAAATTAATGTTATATATTTTATGTTGACAGATGTCGAAATGTATGAGAATATATGATATTATAAATATAAATAAAAAGAAAAATATTTGCGAGTTTGTAAAAAAGATACAATATATATTTTACATAATATAACGTTATACAAAATAATATCTTCTATTAATTGGTAATCTTTGAATTTAAAAAAAAAAAATTTTTTTTGTTAATTTTTAGGCAGCGTATCCGGTAGCGAAGTAGGACTGGCAATTTCCCAATCACTGACTTTGACCGGCGGTCTGGAATACGGCATAAAACAGATAGCCGAGACTTTCTCGCTGATGACAGCTGTGGAAAGAATTCTCCAGTATACAAATCTTCCCGCGGAATCAGCTGTTACCTCGGACGACCCTCCGCCGCCTACGTGGCCAGCCCAAGGGCAATTAACGCAGGTTTTGTATCGAATCGAATCTTCAGCGAACATCTAGACATGATCAACGTGCGGTCAATTTATGAATTCGATATTCTATATTTGTAATTATTCTAAATTTGTATTTCCGTTTCCAGCACGGATGCCTTAATTCAAGACACCATAAGGAGGAATTTTAAAGAGTGCACTGTCATTACAATAGCGCATCGTTTGAACACCGTCATAGACAGTAATCGCATCATCGTAATGGAAAACGGTTGCATTGTGGTATGTATTTCGTTGAAATGTGGAAATATGATAAAAAGAATATTGATTTTATAAAAGATAACAAAAAAAATATGCACACAATATCCATTTTCTTTATATAATTATTTTAAAAAAAAGTTTTACATATTTAAATAGAATTTTAACAGATATCTCTTATAAAATAGACGGTCAATGTTTATATCGTAAGCTTTTCTTTTATAATTTTGGACATAATTGTTTTAAAATCATATTATTAGTTCATACGCAGATAAAGTTAATATCTTTATAATATTTATTTTTCTTTTTTTATACTGTGAAAAAACTTTTAGTATAACAAAAAAATAGAATTTTTTTAAATCTTGAAATTTTGTCAAAAGAATGAGAAAATCCGTATATCTAATAATCAATATACAAATAGGAATTTGGCAGTCCATACGAATTATTGCATAAACCGGACGGCTACTTTAAGCAAATGGTGGAGAAGACGGACAAGCAAATGGCTCAGAATCTTTTGGAACAGGCAAAAAAGGCCTATCAGAAAAACGATGATAATCGGAATTTGAATCTGTCAACACAAAATTCTAGCGAGAGTAACATTATAATCACAGAACAAACCAAACTGTAAATTTACTCATACTAATAATAGTATTTTGCATTTAGCGGAAACAGCTTTGTAACTATCGTGAGAATCGTATTAATCTACTTACTAGCCTGTTATAATTTTTCAACATATTGCTAAACGGTCGTAATTTTTCACGACGTATTAAAAGTTATCTTTTAGCAGAAATCAATTTCGCATATAAACTAAACCGTCTATGACAGAATTATAATAGATTGTGATGTAAACGATATCGATATCATTAAAATGTGCGTAATTGATAATGCTACTTGGTCCTGAATATTCAATAATGCTACTTGTAATATATGTGTCACTTTAGGATAAGTATATGTACATTATATATTATATATGTCATTGTTATGTATCAGAGGTCATAATATACGGTCATTATATTAGAAGAAATTTATTTTTTCAAATTTCTTATGCAGCCTCGAATTTTTCAAGTTTGATAAGAAATAATCGTTCGAAAACATCTCATACAATATAATATATACAATACATTATATACATTGATGTACTAGAAATAAATTATAAATTTATGTATAGCGTGTTTGCACGATATCTCAAATTTTGTGTATATGTAATTTTTCTTATATAATATATTTTAAAGACATTTTTAAAAAGATAGAAAAATGGAAAAAACGAGAGAGAGAGAAAAAGAGTAAAAGAATCTGGGAGTGCATCTGTTTAACAGAAAATGTATAAAAGAATAAAATTAATAATTACAAATTAAAATAATCTATTTTGCACAAATTAAATGTTAATCATTTAAGTTTCGATCGTAAATTTATTATTTTAATAAGATAAAAAAATTATCTTTTTTATTAGAACTGTTATGAGAATTTTATAACATACTAGAATAATATAAGCGCCATTTATTTTGTGTGTGTGTGTGTATAATTACTTACATATTAACTCTAGTTCTCCGTTTTTTCAAAATCAATTAAATAAAAATTACATACACACTTAATATTTGAATTCTCAAATGCGTCGCTCAGTCATAACAGGCTTTTATAAAGTAGATATAAAATAATGCACAGTGCAGC
Source organism: Formica exsecta (assembly GCF_003651465.1). Classification (NCBI taxonomy): domain Eukaryota; kingdom Metazoa; phylum Arthropoda; class Insecta; order Hymenoptera; family Formicidae; genus Formica; species Formica exsecta. Next base: position 838,107 of record NW_021848537.1, read on the forward strand.
GTCGAGATAAGTAATCAGCATCGCGGAAAAGAGGTAATAATACTTGCGAGTACCGATTTAACATACCTTTTTAAGGGTGGATATCTCGATGAGAACAGCATATTATTAGAATATTACAAAATGTGTTATATAAAATATTATAAAATGCGCCATTTAGTTTTTATAAATGATAATAGATAAAAATGATTAAAAAATCGAAATTTCTCTTGCAATATTAGTTGAAGCGTAAGAATGTTAGAAGTTTTTTTTATATCTCGCGGGATGCTATCCAGAACTCTAAATAAAAAATCGGAATTGCGAAAAAATTTACCTTTAAAATATCTAAATTAATTGAAAATATATATTTGTATATAAAATTTAATATTTTGTGTATATATGTATATATGTATATATGTCATAGTACGTAAAATATTTCGGCAGCGAATTATTAATAACATGGTATTCGGCCTTGGCGGCGTGGCGTAAACATTGGCGCGCTATCATTTACAAATTTACATACCTCGATTCTGTTATTATTCGCGCGATGATACTCGAGCAAGAAAGTAATCGTGCGAGACGCTCCGTCGAATTCCTTTTCTAAACGCGATCGCGATCAGTATCAGGAAATTATTTGCTTATAATATAATTAATAATTAATTAATATTTATAAATAATACGTAACTACATATATATATATCGCGACGATAGATCTCAAATCACATATTTTGTACAAGACGCTCAAATTCCTTTCTTACGTGTTATCATTCGCGCAGCGATATTCGAGCAATAAAGTAGCAGTGCGTCGTCGGTGCCGTCATCGTGCCGCGGACGGATTTCGCGTCTTTCGCGTCGCGTATCACCACAGCATTGCCACGAGTCGCACAATGGCTCATATGTGGCACGCGCATTTATGCGTCGAACGGACATTAGTGCGTCGTCGGTGGTCATCGTGCCGCACGAGCAACGATGCGACGCGTTATCGCGTTCTCGCGTTTTCGCGTCGTCGCGTCTTCGCGGTAGACTTCTATCTCGTTTTTACAATTGTCATCGAGGATCATACTTCGTTGCCGACTAAATGGGATGTCTCTCAGCGTTGCAATCTTTAATATATTAATACCTATTAATATAATTAATTTTATATTAATATCAATTAATATTAATACTATATTAATATTATATATTATATAAATATTTATGTATTAATAAATTTAATATATTAATGTAGG
>NW_021848537.1:839897-840542 GCF_003651465.1 Formica exsecta
TGATATATTATTATATAAATTATATGTATTATATATATTATTATATAAATTATATATTAATATATAAATTTTAATCAAATTTATATATTTATCATAATTTATCATAAGTTTCTCATCAAAATTTTGATTGATAACTTGGCTTTGTCTCATTGTCAGTTAAAATAAAGTTAACGTTTAACGAACGTAAAATCGCACGATCGTCAACGAGCGTGAAATGTTTACGCTCATCTGCTGGCGAAAATAATTACCTGGCAATAAAAGGAGTTTATCCCCTTACGAGCGCAAGAAAAATCTTGCGCCTATTCGTCGACGACAATAAATTGCCGGCGATAAAAGGAGTGCGTATCTTCTTTCTTTTTCGATCTCTGGTTAGAGATCGATCCAGAAAGTGGCCAGGAGCAACGAAAGGTAGGTCCAACTGGCCCGAAGAATGGACATAGGATAGATTATAAGGACCATTAGGACACTAATTGTAAGGAGAAAGATAAATATAAGATTAAAATTAATAATAATAATATCCAACTTAAATTTTATTTTCAAGAAAATTAAAAAAAATAAAACACAATAATATTATAAAACGTTATAACATTATATTATAATTATTGAAACATTATATTATAATTTATATTTTATGTTAAAAATGTT
>NW_021848537.1:842513-852026 GCF_003651465.1 Formica exsecta
TATATATATATATATATATTTTGGGCAATTTATAATGTAAATATATATAAGTCTAAATGTGTGTGTGAATGCTTTCAGTATCAAATTATTTTTATTGTAGAATATGTGTATAAATTGAGATATTTATTTGATTCTGATAGCACATCATCAATTTGTAAATTGCGCAATAATATGTAATTGCGTATAATTGTATTTTAATTATAATCTAATATTGTAATTATAATTGTATTATAATTGTACGATATAAAATTGTATTTATTATAATTGTATGTAAATTATATAAAATATGTATTCTTTTGTAAATTACACGAAAAATTACCGAAAGAACACGTATAATGACAATATATAGAAATTAGTTCACAATTAACATCTAAAGTATGTATCGTAAAAATATTCTTATACATAAATTTAACCGTGTGTGTTTTCATACCAAAGAGTCGTTGATAAAATCGGGAAACTTTATATATATTATATATATATTTCTCGATCCAGAAAGTGGCCAGGAGCAACGAAAGGTAGGTCCAACTGGCCCGAAGAATGGACATAGGATAGATTATAAGGACCATTAGGACACTAATTGTAAGGAGAAAGATAAATATAAGATTAAAATTAATAATAATAATATCCAACTTAAATTTTATTTTCAAGAAAATTAAAAAAAATAAAACACAATAATATTACGATATAAAATTGTATTTATTATAATTGTATGTAAATTATATAAAATATGTATTCTTTTGTAAATTACACGAAAAGTTACCGAAAGAACATGTATAATGACGATAAACAGAAATGAGTTCAATTAACATATATTTGTTTTTAAAGTATGTATTGTAAAAATATTATCACATATGAATTTAACCGTGTGTGTTTTCATACCAAAGAGTCGTTGATAAAATCGGGGAAACTTTATATATATTTTATATATATTTCAAACTTTACAAATTTTACAAATATATATAATTCTTTGATATTAAATATAAAAAATATCAAATAAAAGTGTGAAGATTCGATATTAAACTAACGATTAAATATTAGCTTCTTATTCACGAAATTTAACGATCACTTCATTGCAAAATCACGAGTAAATTACTACGAATTTTATGATTTACTTTTAATTAGAGATTTATGTATTTACAATTTCCGTATTGGAACCAAATATTCGTAAAATAAATTAATAAATTACATTGCAAAAATACCATTTTTATTCCGCGTTCATTTCGCGTTTTTTCCGTTCTTTCTATTCTTGAACGCGATAGCTGCCCCTCTCGTCAGGTGTTCTTCTCTTCATTAAAAGTGTTCTTCTATTATTATCAGTATTAATATTATTATTATCTTTATGAAAAAGAAAGACAATAGTAGATTTAAACATGGATATAGCTATTGTGTATAAATTTTTATTTTTTAAATAATTGCTATCACTTTTTATAAATCGCTATCACTTTGTCCGTTTTTGTTGACTTTTTTGATAAAAAAATTATAGTTACGAACGAATGTATTTTAATAATTAACTATTAATTAATATAATTTTTGGTTTCTTTTAAGAAACTATTTCTCTAGGCACTTGGGATATTAACATTAGTTTTTGTTTTCTTTTAAGAAACTATTTGCAGATACTGGACATCTCGCCACTGTAGAACATTAGTCCTGGATTAATGTTTTTAAATATATGTACTATTTTATATATATAATAAAATACATGCACAAATCAGTATACTATTTCAAGAAATTTTTATATTTCTTTGAATATTATGTTATATATAAAATTATATATATTAATGTAACTGTGCGAATACCTAAAAACTTCGAGACAAATCGAATGGGTACCTCGATATCAGTAAAATATCGGCAAATTAATTTATTTAAACGCTATAGAAAAATAGCTTAGAATTAATTACTTGAAATTACTTCGATTTATTTTATCTTACAAAGTGCTTAAATTGAAATTTTTTTAATTTTGCTGTTATCGGGTTTGATTCGTTTCGAGTAGTTGGTACCCGAGAATTATTTGTACTCGCACATTTAATATAAGCTGTAATAATAATGCATATATTTTATTATCCATAAATATAATCGTTCGTAACCACCTTTCCACCAAAATCGTTATATTCATTTATTTTTTAATAAAGAGATATATTTCATAATAATGGAAGAACATGTCTTCTCGCGTGAATTGAAGATAATGGTAACTGTCGTTGATTCGTTATCGAAATCATTGCTATCAGGAGCAGTCCGGAAGATCCGGGATTCGTTCCCTCCTGCAGCGGCTCTAACGTTCAACGGATCACTTAACTTTTCTTTGCGGATCGATCTTGCAGAAAGTGATGTAGAAACAAGACGTTGGTCGTTCTCCATCTTTAGGATCGTTCTTCTCCTTGTCGGATATTAACCGGCGTGTCAGCGGGTAGAGGGAGGGCTTAATTAAAAAGGTTGGGTCTGTTATTCTCTATAAACACGATTTTTTATAATAATATTTTAAGGCTTATAAGACCCATTTTATTCTGTTAAACCAATTATTCGCGAGATAAAATATGTATCTTATTGTTAATCGCGACATTCGTATAAAATCGCGTATTGGAAAGTAAATCGGACAGTGGATGCTATATTACAGATCTCGAATGTCCGTCGAAATATCTTTGCATAAAATAATAGTAATTATATCGCGCGCGCGTACATGTGTTGCTTTGATTGCTTCGATTATTGTAGAAATTACGCGTATCGCAATCGAATATTATAAATATCGTCGGTTTATTTATTCGACACGTTTGCTCGCGAATTTTAAATCGCGATTTATTTTATAATTTAATCGTTGATTTATATCAAAGCTTTGTCTATCTTTTTGCGTCTTGAATATTTTCTTTGAAAGTCTGCGCAAATGCGCTAGTAGTTCAAATTCTTTTTCTTCTATAATTAAAAGATGATTAATAACTTTATTAACGACTCTTTTGGTCGCGATTATTTACATTATATAAAATTAATGATAAAAGCTCTATAATTGTATGTCAATTATTAATAATAAATATTGCATATTAAATCGTTACCAAAAAGCCTTGCCTATTCTAAAAATTTTTAATAAATCTTTTATTATGCGCATATTTTGGTCATTTTCGTGTAATATCATGTAATAAATTATTTTGTATTAAATTTTAGATTATATTTTGTATTATATTTTGTATATATTAATTATATATCTTGTATATTAAATTTATTGTATCATTTTATCTATATTAGAATAAAAATAAAAATAAAATAAACCCTAACCCTGTGAAATGAAAAAGAGGAAGACTGTCCTCACACATTTTTCCTCCTCGATGGTATCTCCACCTTAACGAAGGCATTTGCCAGGTGAGGAGGTTTGAGTACTCTAATGAACCTGAGAGCTATGCCGGCGGTAACGTACAGCATTTTCAAATGAAGCAAGTTTGATAGTTTTGAGATCGACTAATGACTTCATATACTCCATTTTGTATTATTAGAGGTATTTAAATTATTAGATTAATTAATAAAATACTTCGAGTAAGCGTTTAATGTTTAATCAGGGCAAAAAATGTTATGCTTTGAAGCAAATAGCGTCAAGAACGGGGCATGAACTTTATATTATTTATGTTATTAATGTATTATATATTTATATTAAGCAAATTCTCTTGAAACCTACAAGGCAACATACACTACTTTTTGGTTGAATATATATTTATGGCAAATTAAATTTAATCGCTCTCAAAGCTATCAAATCTGCTTCACTCGAAAATGCTAATAGTTACCGGTAGGGTCACCCATGCATTTTGAAATAAAATGGAAGCAAAAGAGATAGTAATCGAGAGAATAGAGAGAAAAAGGAGCTCCAAAATATTTTCATACTTCTTTTGGGACTTAGAAATATCTTGATATGTGATATGATATACAAAAAATCGATTTCTGAGAAACAGAAGTCTATTCTACTATAATTTTTCTATAATTTTGTAATCTTTTATTTTTTGCAGAGTTTTAATCATTAGCAGCATTAATTAATTTTTTCACGTTTATATGATCGCCCGGTAATAGATATACTATCAGGTTTTCGCAAGATATTGTACGAAAAATTGAGATATCTTTTGCAATATTGGTTGGAGCGTAAAAATTAAAAGTTTCTTTTATATTTCGTGACGTGCTATGCAGGACTCTAATTAAAAAACCGGAAATGCGAAAAAATCTACTTATTCTAATACTTGCATGTGTCTTTATAAAAATTATAATTTTCGAAACGTGGAGAGATATTCTATTATAATTATTATATTTTCCTATAGTTTAAAACGTGTTCTTTCGAATCCATGAAGTTTTAATCATTAACAGCGTTAATTAATTTTTGACACACACACACATTTATAAAATTACTTACATATTAATTAATCAAAATTATACACACATACTTAATATTTGAACTGTCAAATACGCAGCTCAGCTAGGCTTTTATTGATATGAAATAATGCACAGCGCAGTGTCGAGATAACTAATCAGTATCGCGGAAAAGAAGCAATAATACTTGTGAATATCGATTTAACATGTCTTTTTTAAGAGTGGATTTTATCTCACATTTTTAAATCGTTTGAGCGCAAATAAGTTAAAGATATCTCAATTGTATCACAATTGCGTATCATGTATACTTATTCGATCGATATGACAAACATTTTTAAAATTAAACAACATTGTTTTAACAATTACTTTTATAAATTATTTAAAGCCTATTTATAAATCATTTTTTTTAATAATATTAAGTAACAATATCAATTTTTTAAATCTTGTTTGACGTGCAGAAGATAAAGATATGACAAGAGAAATCGATTTATTTGAAAAGAAACATATGATTTTATTTGAAAAGAGATGTAATTGCAGATATGTTTACGGAAAAAGTAATATTAGAAAAAATCAAACATTATTGGCTTTCACTTCTTGTCAGTGAGAACAGATATGCACAATCGTTAAAATGGCGATTTTACTGACAGTATCAGAAAACGGAGGATCTGTAGCTACGAAGTTCCAGCTGTAAAATGAATGGAGATGGCGTACAAAACAGGGGTTCGCATACGTTCCACGAAAACATCGATATGGCTGTTGTCATGTTGTTATGCTTTGACAGCGTTTGTGTTGATCGTCCCAGCTCTGTGTTCCTGATATTAGCACTGATTGCAATAGCAACGGAATATATTAATTGCAATACGAATCACGTGTGCTACTTATAATGGTGCAACTTAATAGTGGCAAACTTGAGCGATGAAGGCATCATGGATAGCACATAAAAATGGAATAAGAATGAGTGGACTCCAAAATTAATCAGAGTTGAAATCGTTTCCGCTATATTTGCGGCTTATATACAATACGGCAGTTACTGATAAGAGCCAACCGTTGGGCTGTATATCTCATCGTTATCAGTAATAAACATATTATATAACAATGATAATTATCAGCTGAGAACGGGTGATTGTTGAAGACAAGTAAGTTTTCGCAGAGTCGTCTCGTACCGGTTTTTTTTTTTTTTTTATATTTATGTCGTTTACAATGTCTTTCATTCATACTCCGATATCTTATTTTGTTTTCTGCGAGCTATTTTATTTTAATTCAAGATTTGCCGAACTGCTATCCATCTTCAAACTCGGCTCGCTTTTCTCTTTCACTGCTCTAAAAAATTTCGCGTTGTCCTCTTCTACATTGCCGTAAATATTTTAATTCATTAATAAAATATTTTAATTCCTTTTTTTCTTGATATTTTCTTTCTTTTCGTTTTAAACTCTATTAATTGCAATTCTATTAATTGCAATTCAATTAATGGAATCAATCTTATTAATCTTATTTTGTTTTAATCGTGCCTATCATATGCTAATTTTTATTTATAGCACGATCGTTTTTCATTTTATGTTATTCATTGCAAGGATTTTTTCTTGGAGAATCGTATCAATCGAGACGTATCAATTAAATAGATTTTCTTTCGTTGTGATAAGCGCTAATATAAGCGCCTGTGGGTGCGCACACATGTTGGCGTTCGCATACGAAAGAAAGCTGTATGTCAGGGGCCGAATTATGGATATGTAATTAAAAAACGAGAACGAAAAAACTAGTCGCTCTCTTAAAATGTGATTCATCTGTTTGCTTTAAGGATACGTCTGAATAAAAATGGTCGCCGAATCTCTACGGATGAATTATCTCTGATCAATGCCTCCGGTTCATATTTTATTTTGACCTCACGCGAGGAACTCGAATAATAATTATTTCAGCTAAGGAAGATAAGTGCCAACGTGCTGTAATAAATTTTCATTCATTGACGAAAGGTAGTTCAATGTCTTCGGATAAGAACAGTTACGGATAATTATAGATATCGCGATAACAAAACGAAAGCCTGTTATTTAGAAAATAATCCATTTAGACTTTATTAATATGTGTTTAGATGGAAATGGTCGCCGAATCTCGCGCTGAATAAAATTAATATTAAAGCTTGTTACTCTCTCAAAAATATAGCTACTGCTAAGGAATCGGTACATCCGTTTAACGAAACTTTCTTTCGTCGGTGAGTGCCAACGTGTGCGCCTGTAGATGTGTGCGTACACGTTGGCACTCAGGAGCGAAAGGAAGATCTATGCTGGAGCTGAAATAATTACAAACAATAGGATACCAAATAATGAAACAGAAAGACTGTATTTTTAAGATATAATGCTTTAAGAATTAATTGCAAATTAAAAGCAATGTCAATTAGAACGAATCTAGTTCACGTAACTTATGTAAATATTAAATAATTCTACCTCAAAAGATTTTACATCTCGAAATGTGTAATAATCTTGCAGATAATAGATTACAACAAGAAAAGAAATATTCTATCAAAAATATCGCTGAATTTGTAAAGATTATTGCAATTTTAATTAAATATATTAAAGATATTGCGTTATAAATATATATATATATAATAATATAAATATAAAAATATTATAATAGCCATATATAATAGCCATAAAATAAAAATATTTTTTCGGAAAGAAATCTCTCTTATTTGTTTATTTAAAATTTATTCACCCACAATATTTCTTTTCAAATAATACTATAATAATTTATTAATAATTTCAAAAATATTGACAAGATCGAACGGGAAATTTTATCAAGATATGCTACGCCCGCGCTATTACAAAAACATCTAATTGTATATTTTCTAATATTATATACATATAATTATAAATATATTTAAATAATTAAATATTTCACATAACAGCTTAATATTGATGAAATTTTCCGATTTTAGTCACGTCAATATTTATATACTATTTCTACGATGATATATATATCTCTAAAACATAAAGATATCATTTACCATTTATATATGCTATTGCGTTATTACTTCTTGCTCCGTCGCGAGATGGCGGGAGTCATTTCAATTTGGGATGCTATGCGTCAAACTTCACTACGCATCGTGAGCCCGAGCGTTCTCCTTCTTTCCTACCCTCGCCATTTCCACCAACCGTCACGCAGTCACGCCGCGGCGCGTGCGCGACGGAGCATGGAGTGGGGAGAGTGTTTGGCGGCGCGGTTTGTTTAGTTGCACGCTGACAGCGGCCGCGGTTGAATGCTATAGGCGTGCGTGTCCGCGTTTTCACGGAAGCGCCGCGCTACCGGCGTCGTCGATCGCTCACATCGCGACACATTGTCCGTCCGTCGCGACGTCGCCTTCTCGCGTTACGTTACACTACGTTCTCCCTCGGGTCTCGCCGGGAAAGAGAGTGCGTAGATATCTCCATCTCGCTCCCCCTTCCCCCGATCCCTATCTATCCCATATAATCGTTCGTGTATCGCTACTTTGCTGTTTTTGTCGCCTCTTGTCGCCCTCCCCCCGTCTCTATCCCGTGTGTTTGTGCGATTTTGTTGATCGTCTCATCATCAGCGTCTTGTGCTCCCATCGTCATCGTCACCATCATCATCGTCGCCAACATCACGCTGCACCCACGCTGCAACGCGACATGTTCACGATGGACGGGTGATGTCGCAGAGCGCAGAGGATGTCACGTCGCAAGCAGAGCAACCCCAAGCCGCTGAAACGTGAGTTTGTGCTTTCTTTTTCCCGGCTTTTTCTCGCGTGCTTGTTCTTCCGGTGACACGTGTCTCTCTGGTGCATATATGTGTTTGTGTGTGTGTGTGTATGCGCGTGCTACGCGGGGGGAGGGGTATCGCGTGCGCTATGGGTCCCGCGCTTTTCAAGCGAGCTTTTTTTTCCCGCGTCGCGATAGTTAAACGAAAGTATTAGATCGCCGCCATGTTTGTTATTGCATATTTGAATTTGGCCGTTACACGGGATTTCGTGAAGTTAGCACACAAGAGAGTCAGTTGTTTCAATGACGAGTTCTGCTGAAATTTAGTCGTAAGTCGATTCGAATATCGTCTCCTTCATGATTCTTATCTCGGAAAGAGAAATATCGCGATTGAGAGAACTGATATTCGGCAGTTAAGGAGGAATGTATCGAATATCGTGGCGAGTACCAAGTACTTTCATAACTTTTGAAAGGTATGTATGTCAAATTCGGGAACATTATTGAAAATTAGTACGATTATTCGGGTAGTTATAAAGTACAAAGCATATTTAAATTATGAAATCAAATAGTTATTTAAGAAAGATATTTTCATACAATATTGCAGGTAATTAATAGAAACTTATTACCTTTTATTATTCTTTACTTAGTTTCAAATAAATTTTGACAATGTCAATTATTTGTTCGACAATGTAATTAAAAAATGCAATTAATTTGAAAAAAAAACTTGTTTATAAAGTTTGATAGAAAATGTACGAAAATTTCGAGCTATTATTATGAATATAGCGAGAAATGCGCTTGAAATTTTGTGATCAATTTGAAAAAAATCTCATTTCACGTTGATATAAGCGATAAATTCCAAGAATAAATCAATGACCCCGAATAAATTAATTCGCGACATCGCTGAAGGAGAACGAGTTCTCGACAAAACGGTGCCTCCGTTTATCTTTTAAAATATTGAACAGATAAAAAATTAGATGGAAAATTAAATTAGTACATAATTGTTTTGGAAATGGACTATAAGTTTGAAGGAAAATCAAATTAATTTGTTATTATTTGTCAATTAATTTTCTTAATTAATTTTTATCACCTAATTTTTGGTATTTTAAATTTTGGAGCTTATTAATTTTCTTGCTACTTTATTATAGTGAAAGATACAATTTATTTACTTTAAACTTATAGAATTTATTATATAGTTATACGAATTGTATTAGTAAAAGAGAAAATTGTGTTGGGAGATTTATACCGTTAAAAAATTTCCATATATCAAAATAATCAACGCATATAAATTAGTATAAATATACAATAGAATGACATTAGTACTTTTAAGATAATATTGATGATTATGATCATTTTTACTGCACTCAGAGGTTTTTTCTAAAAATGTTAGGGGATTTTCAGTAAATTTTTATTGATTAATTCTCTCATGAAAAAATTATTAATTCACTTTATTAATAAATATCGATTATGTTGAAAC
>NW_021848537.1:853084-873263 GCF_003651465.1 Formica exsecta
ATGATTAAATTATATATATATATATATATGTAAGAATAAAAATGGAATAAAAATTATGATAATATGAATAAGTGCACAGGATATACATATATATGAGAAATACAGAGTTTAAATTTGGCCAATTAATATATTGCATTTATATATTTTGCTGCCAAAAGCGATTTTTTTTCTGTTTAGTGATATAATGATACTTGACACGTTTACGATTGTCATTGTCCGTCAGCTGACCTTTCGATTCTAATATGAGAACGCACGCACGCACTTAACAAATGCGATTGTCGCGATTATAAGTAATTACTTCTCACGATCAATTTTTTGATAATTATGTTTAATCGTCGATCGTTGCCTCTCGCGATTTTCAAATCACTCGGTAAAAATTATCAGAATATCTTTCAAGAACATTTCGTGTGGTTCCATTTTTTTTTTTTTTTATATTTAATATCTTCTAATAGCACGATATAAACTTTTAAACGACGTTTAAGTTTCATATCAGTCTCTTCTAAATCGTGATTCAACATCGCAGAGTGTACATAAATTCATCTGTAATCGATATATTATATCTCCGTAATTGAGTTGCGCAGTTTGTTTTCAAGCATCTCTCAAAGAGAGCTTAGCTCGTGATATTATTTCTTATCGGCTTTCCGTGAATTTTCGTTGCCAGTTTTTTTTCTCGTTCCGCGAAGAGCCGCGAGACAAGATCCAGTATCTGGATCCTCCTCTCCCCCCACCCCCTCTCCCTCCCCCCGCACCCTCCCTCTTGTCGCGGCGAGCGTGCGATCTCGCGATCACGTGGCTCGATCACGAAAGTTGGAACACTTTCACGTGGCGACTCGTCGGACCGGGTCGTCCTTCTTTTTCTCCTTCTGTCTCCCTTTCCTTCTTCCTCTCTCTCTTTCTATCTGTCTCTAGTTCCACGTTTCGTTTGCGCCTCGCAAAGATATCGATTTCGTTCCGAAGAAATCGACCGCGTTCAATTACTGTCGCGAGGAAAAAAGCTTTTTCACGCACGATTATCTGTCTGTTCTAAAAATGTCTTTAGAAAAAAAAACTCTCGGATTGATTTCGTTTTTTAAGAAATCGTCAACTGCAAGTGGAATATCGAATACAATACGAGAATCTGTTTACAATTTTTTATTTTTGCTTGGAAATAATTGAAATAATCTCTTTAGATATAGAAAATTTAATATCACGATCTTTATAAGAGAAAAAAATTACTAGTTTTGTTTAAAAAAATCAGTTGTGTTCTACATCGATGTAAAAACGACTTAGATAAATTTATATTATTTAATATTGAATGTTGATATGATATAATAAATTAATAAATTAACGTCATATTAATATAACGTTAATGAGAAAGCTAACGCGGATTTTTAGTAAAGGTCCCTTAGATTGGGGCAGGAAAATCGTACGTCTGCGACGTGCATTGTAAGGCCCTCCCATGGGACACCGACGTTAATGGCCGCGTAATTATTGTGATGCCGGCTCGTGCGCGTGACTGCTAATTGGGAGCGACCGTAATTGAGTTAATAACGCTGTGTTAAAATAGCGCGCCCGCACCCCCCCCCCTTCCATCCACCGACGTGTCTTCTTCCCTTTCGCGTCCTCGTCGTCGCATTAATCTTTCTTTCCCATGTATCTTTGCCTTGCTCCTACTTTTGCGATTAGAATACATAAAATCCGAAAGATTATCGAGTTATCATTCCGTTAAATTCGATTTCTAATTTAAATCGTCTTATTGATTTTCTCTTGTTTATCTCTTGCTTGCATTAGCATACTAGTTCCAGATGATTATTACACACGGTATTATATCACGTACATGATATTCTTTTTTATTCTTTGACTTCTTATTTTTTCTCAGATGCGGAAAATTAGTGTGTATCATTTCGAGATTTTCTTTTTCATTTTTTATATCTGTTTTTTTTTTTTTTTATGTATTATACCCACACTTAAATGTGAAGAGATAATGTTACTAAAATGAATATTATTTCAAATTTCTTCTATTTATTAAAATTAATATTTTTTATAACAATATTTTATTAAGTTTTTTCTAATTATTTTTTGGGCAAATTTTTTCTGATCTTATTTTAATAAAAATTTGAATAAAATACTACAGTTTATGTAACTTTATAACTTTGAAAATTTAATATCTCGATCTCAAAATTTTTTAAAAATTGAATTATTATACCTGGAAATTAATTAAAATATGAGATTTTGTTAATAAATTTCTTAATTTATTACGCACTAAAGACCTACACATTAATTTTCCGTTATTAAACTTTCTCTTAAATTCATATCGATTAAAAATAAAAGCAAGATAACAAAAATATTATATAAATAAAAATATATCTTGATCTCAAAATTTTTTAAAAATTGTATTATTATACTCGGAAATTAATTAAAATATTAGATTTCGTTATTAAATTTCTTAATTTATTACGCACTAAAGACATTAATTTTCCGTTATTAAACTTTCTCTTAAATTCATATCGATTAAAAAATAAGAGCAAGATAACAATAAAATATTAAATGATCGTTCTCTTTTCTTGTTATTCGTTCTCGCACTTCGACGATTGTTTTCTTGACTTAAATTTCGCTGTGGTAGAAACGATTCCGCAAGAGAATCGGCGGCACTTTTATAACACGCCGATACTTTTCACCGTGCGTTGCACATGTGACGATGATAACGATCGCCATCCGTGATTCCCGGAGCGGCACGACCGGCCGTGTCTTCTTTCTCTCTCTCTCTCTCTCTCTTTCTTTTTTTCTCTTTCGATGTTTCGGTCTTTCACGGTAAATTCCGATGGCGCATTCGTACGCGACTCGGAAGTCGATGGCGAAGTGAAGCGACGAAAAAACATGGATTTCGGGCGAAAAGCATGCAGACCGATAAAGTCCCTCTGACGTCGTCAATATTTTGTAGTCACCCGATGGTGGTGCTCTCTTATCTCATCGCGTATAGCTCGACGGCCACGGTTGCGACAACCGTGCCTCTTCTCTTTCCTATCTCCGTTTAGCTTATAAATACAGTCATGCAGCGACGGCGATTAATCGTAAACTTGGTCATCCTCGTTCGATTAAAAATTTATGCGCATTAATCACGCATCTTAGAATGACGGAGATCGATCGATCTTTTAATTGTTTTTAAAGTTTTTATTTTGCGACAATCTGTTACTCTTTTTTGGGGGGAGAAAGCGATTTTAGAGCTTCTTTCGTATATTTTGATATTCTTGTTTATTGTCGATACGAAAAGCACGATACTGTAAACAAGGAAAATTATTCGCGAAATATAATTTTGCAATAATTTTTCTCCGTGATTACAATTGATATGCGACCACATCCGTTTGATGATTACACTAAATTAAATTGTGCCAATTGATATTGACTAATTTAATCTATAGCCGTTAAATAAAATTTAATTACATTAAATTAAAAAATATATATGTATATGAATATATAATTGATAGCAATATAATATTCTGTTATTTTAAAATCTTTGTAAGATAAAAAAAAACTTTTCATAATTAATATAATTTTTTATGCATATTTAATTATTTTACGTAGAGTCTCTAAACATTAATTCACTTTATTTTTAAGTAACTTCATCTAAAAAAATTAGCGAGTAATGAAAACCATAATGTTATCGCAATGTATCTTTTCAGGGAAATTACTAGGAAATAAATTACACGAACGCAATCCAATTTACAACCACAATGTAATCTTTAAATACTCATTAAATATAGGAGATAATATAATATTCTGTATAGAATTAGATGATATGATAGAGAAATCTATTAATATCTATCCTCTCTATTACATCACAAAGGCTCGTGTGTTCCTCTCTCTATTGTATCACAAAGATCATCAGTCAGTTCTCTCGCCACACCCCTTTTTATATCGAGCTATAAAATGACAGTGAAAATTCCCTTATTTTTTTATTTTTTTTTTTTGTTCAAAGTAAAACATAATCGCGATTTCGAAACAATGTGCCTCAAACTCATCGCGCCACCTCAGAGGATACCCAATGTTACGTAGGGCCCGTGTATCTCTCTCTCTCTCTCTCGGACCCGGCTGAATATCACGCCGATGATCGACGATGCGGAGCGGGATAAAGGAGGAGGGCACCCCGCGGGGGTCTCAGCAGCGGCGACCCCCGTCGAGCGCGAGCGTCAAATTAATAAGCGATGATTTTATAGAATGCTTTATTGAATCGTGTTCGCCGTAAAGAATATCTTCCATCGCCTCGCTCGCCATCGATCGCGCAAAGCCACGGTTCTCACCGATCTTTTTTCCCCCTCCCTCTCCCCCTTCTCTCAAACTCCGCGAAACGCGAAAAATTAAGACTATATATGTGAATTCGCACGAATTTCTCTCTTATTCTTTTTCGAATGACGAATTTTGTGAATTGTACATAATTATATATGTTTTAATTAATTAGGGAGATTTCGGGGATTTAAAAAAAGGGGGGTTTTAGATAAATGACACTTTAAGGGCCCCCGCGAGAAGGATTGAGAGACACTGACGAGAGAGGCGCGTCTCTCCTTTCTTCTACGCCGTTGTTGTTGCTGTTGTTATTGCTGGTGTATCGCTGCTAATATGACGAGACTCCCCGTCGCGCCTCCCCTCCCCCTCGAAATGTGATTCCTCTAGTAAATTCTTGCGTATCATCGCGCGGAAAGAGATTATTCGATAGCGACACCTTCGGAGTCTTTTCGTTCGTTTAATCGAACACTCTTCGATCGAATAATCGTTGTCTCTCTCTCTCTCTCTCTCTCTCTTTCTTCCTCGGAGAACGAGATGTGTAACGCGAGCCTCGTGTCGCTGATAGATACGATGTCGAATACGCTGATGTATCCTAGCTATATGTCGGGTTTGATGATCAGCTGACCGCATTGTGACGGTTTGCGTCCATGTGAGATGTAGTTTATGTCTCTGATATTGCAGGCTTTATTTGATAAATTTGTCGACGAGCATATTACACAATCCTGATAATTGAGTTTATGATATATTTCGACAACAACAATAAGAAATTTATTTAATTTTTGAGGAATTTTATATTTTTTTAAAACCAAGTAGAGGAGAACCACCGACTCTCGCGCATACACCATTCCGGCGAGATGCCGGGACCGTGTCGTAACAGACCGGAGTGACACCACAATGCGGTGTAGCAATTTGTAGGCTCGCCCTTCTCTCCCCCCCCCTTATATTTTTTTAAATTATTTAAAAGAAATAAAAAAAATCTCGAAAAGAATTTTACGGATTATTAAAAATCGAAGTGTTTCGCGAAGAAAAATGCAGAATTCTCTGCACAAGCATGAGCAATTTAAAGGTTCAAATTTTCAAACAGCCACAATTTTGAAAATCTACAACAATAATTCGTAAAATTGCAACAATTTAACTTTACGAAATTTTCTAATCTTAGAAACGCCCCCTAAAACTTCAAGGATTTTCCTTTAAACTCCAAAAGACGCGAACTTTCGGCGCCCAATCTCGCTTAATTGAATTCGCTCTTCGCGGATAGAAAAAAAGAAAATATATCAATGTTCTCTCTCCTCCCGTAACGGTACAAGAAGAAGAAAGCTCAAAAGAAATCCCGTCTAATTTATTTGCAACCGAACAGGCAGGTTATCGGTGTAAAGGCCGCGTTTACACCCGTGTAAAGGTCCCTCTCCCGCCCTTAGTCGGTTAACGCCGCGGGGTGGCGCAGCGACAGGGGGTGGGGAGGGGTACACGGGGCGGGACTCACCCCTCGCCCTTCTCCTTTCCACGTCGTTCCCCCTTGCTTCGACTCCTCGGCTGTATTTATGAGGCGAGCCTTGGGTATCGGTTCCGCGCTTCGCGAAGGAAGGACGAGATGCACCAACGAGAGGGACTTACAGGTGGAGGGCACGAAGGGTGGAGCGAAGGGGCGGGAGAGAAGGAAGAGGGCACCGAGAGGGAAGAAAGGCTAACTAGGCGAGATCAGCGGCGCGATAGTTGTCTCCGGCGCGTTTCTTTGCGAGGGCAGGAAGGGCCTCGAGAAAAGGAAGAGAAGGAGGTGGAGGAGGAGAGGAACATCTTGGCGGGGAGAGACATCTGCGGCGGCGGGATTCATGCGTTTTGCGCGGAATAAGGGGACTTGGTCGAAGAAGATAAAAGCTGCTGATGGACCTTCTTTCTTTCTTTCTTTCTTTTTTTTTTTATTGCTTTCTTCTCTTCATCGTTCACTTCTCTTTTTACTTCTCTTTCATGTCAAGACAGTGATGTCACATATCTCTTCCGTTCGTTGTACTTGTTGCTTATTATATTTGCCGGACCGATCGACGTTGATAGAGAAACACAAAGATAACGTCGGGAAATCGCGGAATTTGCGATTCGCTTTTTCGTGTCCCATTTCGGAGGAAAGAGGGGAAAAGGGATTGAAAATATGAAAGAAACCTAAAGTCGGAGATTTCACACTCGATTATTAAGTTGTTATGAAAGAATCTTTTGTGAATCTCTTTATCATAAATTTAAAAAAAGGAGAGAGCCTAAATTCAATTTCTTGCAATAGATATGTCGGACTAACAAAGATATCAAAGAACTTAATTCTTATATAAGTAATCTAAAAAACAAAAACAAATTTTAACAAAACAAAAATTTAAACAAATTTTTCGAATAATAAAATTAAATATTTTAATTCTTATATATCAGATAATTATTTTAATTATTAATTATTTTATTAGGTTAAAAATATTTCAAAATTTAGACCTAGAATATTTTATATATGCATCGTATTATACATAATGATGTAATAGCTATTATTACAAAATTACGAAGATAAGTACATAATTAATTTTACAAATAATAAATAATAAATTATAATTATAATGGTTTATTCCATGTTTCGTCATCGTCTAATACTTTCTCGGCTTTTCTCCTCTTTTCTTTACCCTATGTTGCTTCTTTATAATAGTTAATTCGGTTAATTACGATTGCGTGGCATTTTATATAGCACTTCCGACATTAATCACGCGTTAAATATGCATTTTATTTTACATTGTGACGAAAAAACGCAAAAAAATCACACGAAACTACGATCCTCTCAACACTAAAAGAAAATAAATCATATGGAATACGCGTTTCGACGATGTATATATACAAGCGTCGAACTTATGATAAATATTATATAATACGGGATTAATAAAACGAGTATACTTATTAATAAAACGTATCGCGATAATGACGGAGTCAATTAATTAAGTAGTCGCGATTTCTCTTAATGATCGAGAAATCGAGATTTGAAAATAACATCGGCATTTTTATCCTGATATCGCGCGACATTACGCGGATTAATGACTAGTTAAGAGATGGGAGAATTAATTAATTGCGCGGATAATATCTGATAAGTAATAATTGTTAGAAATAGTTTTATTTCGACGTACAAATTTTGCTATGAATATATATACTTACATATCGCGCGGCGGCTTTGTTGTTATTCGCACGTTATTGTTTACATGCGGTGGCCTTGTTGTCATTCTTGCGGCGAAGCTCGGACGAAAGAATCGTGACGTGTATCGTATTATTTCTCGAGACGTGATCATTCAAGTACTAGACAAGTACGAGAAAACATCAAACACTTGTTCTGTCTACGATTTTCATGATCGTAGTCTCGTGTAATCGTGATTTTTACATTGTTCTGTCGCGATATAAAAGAAAATACGCGATTTAAATATGCGATTAACGTCGTGTTGTGTAAAATGTCGCGCAAACATCGTACTTTGATAATTAATGCACGCGCGATCGTAATTAATCGTGTTTTCGCGAGTGTGTGCCGTGAAGGAGCAGCTTAGGACAAACGAGAGAGGAGGAGGAGGCATCAGACGATCGTAAAGGTAAGAGATTCTTACCTATACTTGCGAATTATACTTTGTACACGATCCGAAAGTACGGATTTTAATCGACGATCAATTTGATGCGTGGGTCTTATCGGATTATATGTATTAACGACAACTTTTATGCCTTTACTCTTTTATATTTTTGACAAGTATCAGCTGATTTTTTAAAACCTAAGTACATTTAAATACAATTAAATTACAGGCATATTTCTCTTTTTTTTAATCGTTACAATTTTCTCTTTTTCTCTCTTTTATGCCTTTGCTTCTCTTTCTTTATATTTTTGACAAGTATCAGCTGATTTCTTAAAACCTACGTACATTTAAATACAATTAAATTACAGGCATATTTTTCTTTTTTTAATCGTTATAATATTCTCTCTTTCTTTCTTTTATGTCTTTATTCCTCTTTCTTTATATTTTTGACAAGTATCAGCTGATTTTTTAAAACCTAAGTACATTTAAATACAATTAAATTACAGGCATATTTTTCTTTTTTTAATCGTTATAATATTCTCTCTTTCTTTCTTTTATGTCTTTATTCCTCTTTCTTTATATTTTTGACAAGTATCAGCTGATTTTTTAAAACCTAAGTACATTTAAATACAATTAAATTACAGGCATATTTTTCTTTTTTTAATCGTTATAATTTTCTTTCTTTCTCTCTTTTATGCCTTTACTCCTCTTCCTTTATATTTTTGACAAATATCAGCTGATTTTTTAAAACCTACGTACATTTAAATACAATTAAATTACAGGCATATTTTTCTTTTTTTTTAATCGTTATAATTTTCTTTCTTTCTCTCTTTTATGCCTTTACTCCTCTTCCTTTATATTTTTGACAAATATCAGCTGATTTTTTAAAACCTACGTACATTTAAATACAATTAAATTACAGGCATATTTTTCTTTTTTTTTAATCGTTATAATTTTCTTTCTTTCTCTCTTTTATGCCTTTACTCCTCTTCCTTTATATTTTTGACAAGTATCAGCTGATTTCTTAAAACCTACATACATTTAAATACAATTAAATTACACGCATATTTCTCATCATAATTTTCTCTCTAATCGCATTTGAATCAATATTTGATTTAGTATAATTTTAATCCATTAATTTTTTACGAAAGTAGATTAACAGGTTTCTCGTTATTTTCTCTTGCACAAGATCGCTTAAATCCTGTTGCGAGCCTGTCTTTGTCAGGCTTGAGCGATAACTTTCTCGATATATACTCGGAGCCCGATATCGATAACGAGCGAAGCGTTTGCTCGTGATTTCCGCCAATCGGTCCGTTACTGTTTATCCCTAATTCCGATTGATAGAGCGTCTATCTCACTCTCAAGAGCGAGATTATCCACGCGCCGCGGTTATCCGCATGCGTCGATGGGTTGATCGCGATCGGAACGTGACGCTCATGGCGGCTTAAAATCTACCGGTTATCGGTCGGCTATCAGCTCATTACGCTAATATTCAGCTCGCGGCATGTCCGCGGTATATCGCGATCGTGCCTTTTTTGCACGGGGCCGTCCGTGTTCTCGCACACGTGTGCCGGAGGTCGCGCAACATTCCCGTTTTTGGTCGTCTTCTCTCTTCGTTCTCGGTCGTTCGATCGCTGATCTTTGCAGAGAATCGTCATTTGCGAGAGGAATCTCGCTGGAGAATAAAATCTTAAATTTTCCGCAACGAAAATTGGAACTTCGTGCCATGTACTTGTACACAATGTTCATTTTTTGATGATGAAAGTTGCGATCTTTTTTATTGCTTGTTATAAATAAATTTGTTGACGACTCTCGAAAGAATGGAATTGTTTTAAATAATTATTATTTAATAATAGAACAGCAATAATGATAATTTATAGGCTTGAAATTATTTTGTTGAAAAAGATTCTGATTTTATTTATATAAAAACGGTGCTATTGCACTTTGCCAATGCATTATTGCACCAGCGAAAATAATAAGGTTGTAAAAGGCTAAAAATTATTAGATCTTATTTTTTCTTTTATTATTTATTTTTTGATTGCGTAAAAGAAACTCATTCATTATGTTGTATATGATTCATTCTCTATATTTTTGTAGAAAACGAACGAATGATGAAATAAATCAGGAATTGTACATTATTACACATACAGAAATGGAAATTTGATACAACAGATATGAAATAGATAGGTATTTTTTGTCGAAATTTTTATCAATCTCATATCAACAACGCACACTATTTTAATTTTATTTTAATTTATAAGAGCTTGTTTTTCTTTATCACACATTTAGATATTCTTTATTATCTATTTTATCCACTGTGTAAAAGAATTTTCCAAGAATAGAACAAGTTCGTGTTTCTTACTCCACACACGCTTTTTTTCTCTTTCTTTTTATCTCTCTTCTTCTCTCTCTTTTCTGTTCTCCGTCCGTTGGTTTTAGGGATCCGATACCATGCAGATTACTAGAAGCGTCTGCGTTTTCTCAAACCACGAGATAAGACAGTGAGAGAGATGGGATGATTGCCAGGTTTTTTCTTTCTCTCTCTCGTACTCTTTCGATTTCGACTACGCCGATATGCACTTCCACGCATTCCGATCTTTCTGAATCGCTCGAAAATGATTCGAGGTTACTAACTGCGTCTAGTAATAACGATAAATAATGATTATACGATATAATCAACGATCTTAGAATGGAAACATCTTTTATACTTCTTTTTAGAATTTAAAAATCTTTTTTTATTATATATTGAGTATTTATATCTGATACATCATAGTATAAATCATAGCATCTCATAGTCAAATTATCAAGTGCATATATATTTTGTCCTTCGACGAAAATAGATGAATCACTTTGAGTGAATCATTTAAAATAAATGCATTGGACAGATCAGCTTTTGTTTAATCTTATCTGAGTTGCAGCGATGCGCTAATCGAAATATGTCCAATGCAATTCTAGAAAGAATCTTTTAAAAATGTGAATAAAAAAACGAAATAAGAGACATCGGTAATTTTAAAATTGTTTGAAAATTACAATTATTCGTACACTATTTATTTATGACAAATCTAGTAAACAATTTTATTAATAAGGGCGGCAAAGATGTGAAATGACAAATAAAGATGCTATTAACAATTTTATTCTATTGTATAAATTATGAAATTAAATCTTATATATTATTAAAAATTATGTCTATATTTTTTAGTAATTCGTGCATTTTAAAGTAATCGTAAATTCAACAGAAAAATGAAAACTCTTGGAAAATAGCGAGCAGGCAACCGATTGATATTTATCATGAGCGCATCAGTTTTACAAAGCGTGGGCGTTAATGTAAATGTAACCTTTGTTACACAGTCGTAGCGAGTTATGCAAAGTTATTCGCGCTAGATTGTCGCACACTGATAAATGAACGGATTTAAGCAATTGCAACTGCTTACGGATGGAAATGCCGAGTAAAACATGAATTATTCGCTTCGCAATATACAATATATATGCGACATTCCACACAAAATAGTTTATAATTATCCTTTTGGAAAATCTATTTGAGAATCAACATTATTTTTTATAGAAGGATAAGAAGAAAGATAAGAGAAATATAAATGACCATGTTTTATCATAAATAAAATCGCGGATCATATTCAAGAATGAAAATACCCCCTACATTTTCCGAGATCACATTGTTTCGAACGATTTACTCATCCCTTACATTGTGGACGACGATTAAGACAGCGATTGTCGAAAGAGCGAAGCGTATCAATTCGCCTTGAAATTCCTGGCGTAGGATCATTGGACGGTTTTCAGGTTCCTGTCATTTCGCGGTATCGACATGCAAGAATCGTCATGCGTGCATTCCGATCGAGACCCCCTTCCCCCTTCTCTCTTCCTTTTCCTTTACCCTCTCGTCTCCCGCGAGTAGCGCGTCGGATATTATATCTCGAGTGCCCCTTTTCTCCTCAATCATCGGGCTTATCTGAGCCTCTTCAGATAAGAGTGGCGCCTTGGTCATTTCGAACCGGTACTCGGGTGGAGGAGGGGGAGAGGAGGCACCATCTTTACCGCTTGGGATAACGTTGAAAAATTAAGCGTGACCTTTCAATGGAAATTAAAGCGTCTCAGAAAAGTGCGTATCTCGGCCGATTTTCAATCATTTCTCACAATTCGATAATTGCCGCAGATTATCATCGCGTTAAGCGAGAACGAAAAGATATGGAACAAGATATGCAAATGGTGATCTTTAAATTGTGCGTGTGATTTTGAAGTTTTTTTTATACAGTATATAATAAATATAATAATAATAATAAAGTAAATTGTAATTTGTGAGAGTTTGAGAAAATAAAATTGCAATCTGATTTAATTATTTCGACATTTTCTCGTTACGTTAATTAATAAAATTTATTTATTCTTTGTTTTTTCAAGAATTTCATACAGAAAAAAATTTTTGTTATATATATACAGGGTGTTCTATTTTAATTTCCCCAGGCAAATATTTCGGAAAATAAGGAAAATTCGACGAAACGTTTCAGACAAAAGTTGTATAGTTTCTAGGGGGACATAAGATGGTGCCATTAGTTTGACCTTGAAGAGTCACATGAAGGTCACGTAAAGGTCATTTTGAATTTCTTAAATATAATACCCTATATATTTTTGCATATTCTGGTAGCTTACTTCGAGAACTTTCCCCAAAACACTGTAATAAAGTATTTTTTCATTTAGTACTTTTTGAGTTATTTTATATTCTAATCATTTGATCACTATTATTATTATTATAGTAATTTATGTAATAAATTCTTCTATTTATCAGCATAACATCTCATCGAGAAAATTGACATGTTTCAAAAATTTTTTATTTTGTGACATTTTACATAAATTTGCATTATTGCAACACCGAGTACTTTAATACAGGAGGAATAAGAGAAATTACGCGCGAGACTTCAAGACGCCGGTTTTCGCTATCGGGCTGCCGCGAGTGAGGAGAAGTGAAGGAAGAGGTTTACACGCTGTTGAAGGTGTTTATCGAGCAAATACAAGCGGGCAATTAGGTGTCTTCGGCGCACGTGCCATTGTTTGTCCGGTTAAACAAGATATTATTATACGAACAAGCCACGCTTCACTCTCTTTCTCTCTCTCTCTTTCTCTCTCAAGATATCAGATGGATAAAGAAAGAGAAAGACTGATTCTCGTCGTCTTTCTATAAGGTGTGTCAAAAACAGTAGGATATTTTTTTTTAAGGCTTTTAAAAGCCTTTTAAGATCCAATCATTGGCAGACACTCTGTATATCTCGCGTGAGAAGATAAATAGAATAGAAACGATACAAGCTTGTTTCTTAATGTCACCCGCGAAAGCTAGTCGTCGATAAGGATCATTTGCAAAACAAATCTGCGAGCGACTTTGCATTTTTAATTAAAATTAAAAATTCATAATATCCTTCTTACATAATTAATACCAGCGCTAATTATCTCGTAAAGAGAAAGAATCACGACTGTTCTACATCCTTTAATTATCTAACGTACAGCATGTTTAGCTTAGTGTAAAAATACATAATTTATTAAAAGCTCATCTTTTTTTTTTTCTCTACTAAATTTCAATAAATTTTTAAGATTTTACGCAATAATTTTTAAATAAAAATAAAATAATGTTTTTTTAAATGCAAAAAGATTACACGCACACAGACACACTCAAATTATATATAAAATTTATTATGTATATACATCTTTAAATCTAGAATTTTATATTTTGTGTGCGCTGGAAATAAAAATTTCTATAAGTGATATATTTTTTTGACGAAGGCAGACAAGAGGGTCCATTGTTGTTATAACTTTTGCAAAATGTGTGTCGGGCAACGTACGATCGATCGCCAGTTTATCTCGCCATAATCGCCGCGGCGACATCGCGGAGCACTTTTCTGAGGACACGCTGATAAGCGTGGGAGGACCGGTTTCGCGGATAAGACCTTGAGACGGTTCTCTCTTTCTCTCTCTCTTTCTGCACACAGCGCGAGGAAATACGATGGATAAAATCGCGGGGAGACGAGGCGGGGGTGGGGGGGATTATCGCGAAAAGTCAGAAACAGTCGGGCGAGCGCTCTGCAGACGTTATCATTCGTAGTTTTATCAGCCCCTGCATCGTCTGGGGTTAGTTTCTCCTTCCATCACTACCTCTCCCGCTGCACTCTCTCTCTCTCTCTCTCTCTCTACTTCCCTCGGGAGGGCGGGAGGAGACCGCGCATCCCCTCGCAGACTGACTGCCCGCAACCCCCTCGGGGGCAACCCGGGTTCTCTTCACATGGCGCGAGTATACATGTGTATGTGCATGCCTTTTGCAAGGGGCGGACGTGATCTTTGACCTCGTCATAGCGTTGGAAAAATTTATGCTGCTCGCATTAAAAAGAAGAGTTGTGTCAGAAAAAAAAAATTACGCTGGTTTTATCGGAATTTTCTAATCTTTTTTTTTTTTGTTAAGAAACGAAAGCATATTTCTTATATTATCTTTATATTTGTCAAGTGCTGTGTTTCGTTTCATTAAACTTAGATATCTTAGATGAGAAAGCAAGTATATGATAAATCAATTAAAAATCAGTGAAACAGTCCATTAGAATATGATTAGATAAATGACACAACATTCTTCTTATATTCTACATTTTAATGATTTCATTTAAAATTTATTACTTAAAAATATTAAATAAAAAAAGAACTATTTTTTCTTTTCTTTATTATTTTATCCTTTAGCGTTTCTCACTTTTATCCGCGCGATACAAACGCTTATATCAGCGCGAATAAAATAAGAATGCTCTAATTATTATGCGGAAATATTCCTGTCAAGGAATATTAGTTTTAAAATCCAAGTCTAGAAATCACTTGACACAGATGATTGGAAAAAAGAAAGAAGAAGGAAAGAAGATCAACCCACATATCTGATCCGCTCCTGTTCGCCTTCTTCTCCGCAGTTCGCACTTTACGCGGCTCGCGAACGTCTACGTTGTATATGTGTTTGCGCGTGTGTAGGAGTGTGTGTCTTGAAAGAGCGTGGTGAAATCCTATCTAGTTAAAAATCGTCTGCGTGCCGCGCACTTGGTCCCATTCGCGAGGTAGAGGAGGACGACGACGCGACGTCCGGCTTAATGCATTCCGCGCGAGATGGAAACGACGACGACGAGGACGAGGACGATCGATCCATCTGACGAATGTTGCCGTCCTCGTCCTCGTCGATTCTCACACGGTTCGACCCGATCCTTATCATCGAGCGTGGGGTACAAAGCGCGCAGGTGTGCCACGTGATAAGCCTGCTGTTGGAGGCGGTGAAATTTAGCGTTCATTTTTCCAAAATGAAACGATTGACCCGAAGAGAGAGAGAGAGAGAGAGAGAGAATTAGAAACATGTGATTTATTAAAAAGTTTTTTAATTTATTAATAATTTTTAATTTTTTTAAAAAATTACACATTTTTTTTTGTTTGTTTTTGATATTGTTATATAAATAATGTGACTCACTTAAAGGATCAATTTTGATTCTTCCCTAAAAAGTCTGATTAAACATTATTTTTGGTAATTTTTAAATAGTTTTGTAATCAAATCTTATACGATAATCAAACACGAATTATAATTTTTTATTTATTATATTCTTATTAAAATTTACATTTGTTTGAAATTGAATATAAAAATAAATTTTGATATCTATTCATACCAAGCTTTAATTTGCGAAAAATTTCGGTCATGCTATATAATTCTAAAGATTTTTAGTATACACATCGACGTTTTCGATATAAAAAGATCTACTTGATATCGATTGAATGGGCCATCCCTGAAAAGTCCATATCCTTGATTAGACAATATTTTTTTCCAATTTTTTAATCTTTAAATAGTTCTGTACTCAAATCTTATACGATAATCAAACACAAATTTTAAATTTTCATTCATTAAATTCTTATTAAAATTTACATTTGTTTGAAATCGAATAAAAAAACAAATTTTGACATCTATTCATATCAAGATTTAATTCGCGAGAAATTTCGGTCATGCTATATAATTCTAATGATTGTCAGCATCGACGTTTTCGATATAAGAAGATTTACTTGAAATCGATTGAATGGGCCATCCCTGAGAGGTCCATATTCTTGATTAGACACTATTTTTCCAATTTTTCAATTTTTCAATAGTTCTGTACTCAAATCTTATACGATAATCAAACACAAATTTTAAATTTTCATTCATTAAATTCTTATTAAAATTTACATTTGTTTGAAATCGATCGAATGGGCCATCCCTGAGAGGTCCATATCCTATGTTACGATGCGTCCGGCGTGGACAGATCCGACGACGGTGCGGTACGTCGTCCTTATGCCAGTACCGGCCCGCGATGCAATATGCACGCGATCCGTGGGCTCGATAATAAAGAGAGCCTTATGCAGGCGAGTGTGTGTTTATGCTGGGCGCGCGCACGAGAGGGAGAGAGAGAGAGAGAGAGAGGAGGATAGCGGTACACGAGGGGGAAAGAACATTATCGGTATGCGCAACGTTGAGAAAGAAGAAGAAGAAGAAGAAGAAGAGTGGTCCGAGAGGAATGCTCACAATGCTGTAATTTCAGTGTTTGATCTTCCCATCTCTCTATGGGGATATTATGTGGGTACTCTCTCTCTCTCTCTCTCTCCCTTTCGATGTGCATGTATGGGTGATATGTATGCGGGTGAGGGGGAGGCCGGTTTTATTTCACCCGCATTATTATTCCGTTGGAAGATCGCGCGCCGATACGAGCCGAGGCGAAGCTCGCGAGCTGCGCTTATTTATGGATGGATTCTCTTTTAACTTTCGGCAAGGTTCCCCCTCTCTCGATTGGCTGTCTCCCTCCTCTGCTCGTCTCGTCCTTTCTCTCGCCTTCCGTGTCCTTACGCATCGCCGCGACGTCGAGAAATTGGCGGTTAAGCGCGCGATTACGCGTCGAGAGAAGCATACTGGTTCTTATCGACATTAAAAAAAAAAAAAAAAATTATTATTTGTATTGCGGGCATGCAAAAACGCTCATAAATTAATACATACGTACTAGTAAAGAAGAATTTTTTCGGTTTTAGAATAAATTGATTTTTCGCCGAAAATCTCGATGCATTCGCTCGGAAAATTTAAGACCACGTTTTTTTATTTTTTTATTTTTTTTTTATTGGTCAATTTAATATCGCATAATCCTCGTTATTTTATTTTTAAACCGCTTAACCTTCTATTCGCGCGAAAATATTATAGACACATTCTCCGAGTCGTGACACATGATGGTGATATGTAGATTACAATGCGTTCGACCTAGAAACGCGTGAACCGGAAGCGGCAGGCATTAACGACGCCGTAATGCAATGTAACGACATGTAGAAGAGAGAGAGAGAGAGAGAGAGAGAGAGAGAGAGAAAAGTCGCGAAAGTCCATCCGATGTACATATATACGAGAGGACGATGGGCATTTGGAATTCCTAGAAGTCCGACGGTATATCAGGCGCGTATCTCGGTACCGGAGAGCGTAATCATTCCATCATCCGGTCTCTCGTCCTCTCGTCTCCTCCCCCCCCCCTTTCCCTTACCGTCCGCTTCCCGTTCCCCTCTCACAAGCAGCTCTCCTTTTACTGGTTATTCGCCCGTTATGGAAACTTTCCTCTCCCGTCGCACTCATTACCGCTATCTCCGTCCGGCTGACCATCATCATCAGCTGATACCCTATCGACGGCGGTCTTCGACGGCCGTTCCTTTCTTTTTGTTCCTTAAAAAGCGACGACGTCATTCGTCTCGGTTTCCCGCTCTTCTTCGAGTCTTAATTGTGTGCGACCGCAATCGTGAATAATCGTTGAACTCGTTGAAACAATCGCAGGAATTATGATGGAAATTTTGCACGTATTGTAATGATAAACGAAACTCTTCTTAATTTAATTTAATTTAATAAAAAAAAAAATATATATATATATATATTTTATTTCTCAGCCTTAATTAAAGCTGAATAGATGAGCCGATTAGCTTACTTGATGATTCATTACATCACGTTATGTTTAATTAACATTAACGAGCGCAAAATAAAATTTAATAAACTACAACAAATTAGTTAAATAAATATACAACACTTTACACAAAATTGCAATAATAAATAATCGTATGCTTTGTGAAAAAAAAAATTCTTTATTTTTTGATTGCTCATATATTTCGAGAACTGTGCATTTATACTCTTCATAATTTTCGTCAAAGATGATTTTTTTCGACTCTAAATTGCATAAGAAATTCACAAGTGACATTTGTCACGTGCCTTATATGTGAGACATCTCGTATAAGATCTCGGAGATAAACGAAGATGAATCCTTGGTTTCCGAAGGGTCGAGACCGCCGAAGGAAACAATATTTGTGAATATTTCACGCGACTCTCTGCCATTGTGTGACGGAAGTTTATTACTACGAGTGTATATCTCGGCGCGGATAAGAGCGCGAGCCGCCTCGAAAAAAAAAAAAAGACGCATTATCTCGCAGATAACGATTATGAATCATGGAAATTACCTATTCCAAGCGTCGTCACGTTCGCTTTATGCGTCTTACGAGATGCACCGTTAAAAGGGGGACCTTATCGGGCTCCGATCGCGCATGATCTCCTCTTATCGAACGCGCAACGAATAACCGCGTTATAATTTGCGTCTCTCGCGTTAATTTGTATTCATTTAGATAAGCATGGGGGGGGGAGGGAGGGGAGACTTTTCGTAGGTCTCTCTGCCCGCACAAATTATGTTCTCCGAGAAAAATATTCTTTTTTATCTTGATTCTTGAGATTTACTATATATTTTTTAAAATTATTAATACAGGGTATCCCAAAATTATTGTTATTTGTCTACTGAATGGAAATGTTCATGGAAATACATTAGTGACAAAATAATATGCTAATATAAAGCATAATATTATATTTAAAATAATGTAATAATAATAATATGTTAATTAAATGATAATCCGTCCATCCGAGACCTGTTAATCCCCGTTAATATGTCCCCCATGTAAGCCAAAATTTTCGGATCAGTTTACCGCCAGGATAAAATCGATACACCGTTTATGGACGCATGCCTCATTGAAATTCATAATGTCACAAAACTGGGCTTACACACTGGACACCGGCATGCTGTAACAAAGGCATCCCTTTAACATTGCATACAATGTATACAGATTAAACACGTGTTCTTGCGATACATCAGTTTGGTGTTATGAAAATGAGAGCGACACAATAAATAAATAATATATTAATAAAATAATTTTACGCAAAACGCAATATAAATTATTAACGAATATTGGACACACGTTTAATAAATTTGCATAAAAAATTAGATAATCAAAACTAAAAGACAGAGAGAGAAAGATTTTTTTAATGACTATGTTAAATAAGGATGAAAAGAAAGGAAAAAAAAGAACTAGATCTTGTATAGTATAATTGCGAAATTTGGCACAGGGGTGGGAGGGGGCACCTTGCGCACAATACTTATTGTGTTGCCCCGATCTCGGTCGTTTTTTATCCCGCGAGAAAGTCATCTCTCTTCGCGGGCTCCGTATCGGTTCTGGGTCTGATATCGCCGGCGGGCTATAAGGCCGATACCCTCGCGGTGATCTCTGGGACAAGACAACAATGCAATCTGCAATGCGAATGCATATAGCGGGTGCGCAATCGTTGGAAAACAGCGGGCGTTTATCGCCGGACGCGATATTTCAGAGAGCGGACGAAAATTAGAAAAATGGCGGCGAATAATAAGAGCGATAACGAGCCTGTGCCGGTGATATCTTGGCGAGATTCGATTTTAATGATGATGTCTTTCATCGTGCGTTTCGACATCTGTTCACCTTATCTAAGACTATTCGTTTAAATTCGTTCGGAAAAAAATCATACGACGCTTATACATATATTATACGTGGTGGTTATGACAAAATGAGGGACGATCGCATCTGTCGTAACTATAGGGAGATTCGGAAATATCGAATCGACTTGTATGTACGATGCATAGGAATTATCTGCAACGATGCAGCGACGAGTCACGTGAAAGCATCCGCCGTTAGCGCTGATTTCTTCTGAAAAATACATTATCGCCGTATTTCGCGATTGTCGATGCAACGTCTCGTTCACCTTTGTTCGCGAAGTTGATAAGCATATGCAAATAATAGTATCCGGAAAAAACAGATTTTTAATAAACATCTTTGTATCGAAATTACACACTTAAAATTCTATAAACATCCCATATCTTTATTCTGAAATATTTTATTCTTATGATAATTATTTCTAATCTTTGTGAATCTTCTCTTTCTAAGACAAATTTTCATGGAGAAAATTTATTTTTATAAATATTATATATTAATGTATTATATCTAAAATTATAAAT
>NW_021848537.1:873354-900805 GCF_003651465.1 Formica exsecta
TATCTTTAAAATAATATTTTATTTCTCTCGGTCGTCAAATTTTAACCACAAGAATTAATAAAAGGATTATTATATTATTTATATTAATCCATTAAATAAAATTAAATATTATTCCAATTTTCAATTATAAAGAATTAAGGATTTTCGAGCTCTCTCTTTGATGCGGGATTAATCTGTCGTAACGATGCGATATTCACGTTTCGATAGGGTATAGATGGAAACGTAACGGGGAGGATCACGAGGATGACGAGGACGATCGACGTGTCCCAGGACGTGCCAGGTTGTGTCGACGGTGGCATCCGCGAGCGCCCACCTGTTGACATCGGAGGGGGTGGGCTCGGGGGTTGGCGGCGGCGGCGGCGACGGCGGGTCGTGGGAACGACAAGCGACGCGGGCTGACGGGGGTGAGAGTAGGAAGTGTTACGGTTGTGGTGGTGCTACCACCCGGGCACGCCGAGGGTACTCGTTCATTATCTGCCGCTCTGAAAGCCAACGGCTGAAAAGCCCGAACCCGCCATATTCCGCCGCGCGCCGCCGAAAAAGCAGCAGTCGTTTTTGCACTCTTCTTTCGCGAATAATTAGCACGCCCGGTAGAGAGAATTAGGGAATTATTATCTCTTTCTATAAATTCCTTATTCCGATAAATTATTTTATTTTGTCGTGCGTTTGCTCGCTTTTAAATCTCTGTGAATTTTATCCTTCTCGAAAAATGTATCTAATTTTATAATTGTTGTTTGAAGAAATTAATTGTTTATAAATTAAATTTGTTAGAATTTATGTATTATTATTGGGCTAGAGCAAATAATTCAATTCCTTTGATTTAAGGTATAATTTATTTTAATTAATTTATTTTTATTTTTTATTTATTTTATTTGATTTAATTTTATATATTTTATACTTTATTTATTATTTATCTTATATTTAATAGAAAAATAAATTAATATATTTTCGAAAAAAAAATGTTTTTTTTTCTATTGGTTCTACATTAAAGGAAAAAGAAGAAAAAACCCGAAAATCTTCAATCTTATATTTATTGTTCCGTTTACGTCACATATTAAAGCATCTTTTCATATAAATTAATTTATTCGAATTTTTTAAATTTTATCTACATTTTACATTTTTATAATTTACTCACCGCACACATTTGCACATAAATCTAGTTTCTTGAATTCGAGCCGGCTTGTCGATGTCACGACGCGTCGCGTCGCGAGGTGTATTGGCGAGGTTTTGCGGCTTTCGCGCGTTATGGACGCGGCATAATAGCGTCGCTCTATTGACAGCTCGCTGTAAAGATCCGAAATCGCGATAGCGGCCGCGAACGTGACCGAGGCGCGTTTTCACGACGGACGCTTACGTTACCGTATCCCCGAAGAAACCCGACGGCGAGATATCGCCCGGGTCTCGCATTGGCCGCTGATAACGGCCGACGTTAAGAGCTCTATCGCGAATAACTATATCGATGTCGATATATCGCTTCGCGCGAGCTTGACGCATTTATCTTGGAGCTTAACAATAACTCTTTCCTTGTATTATACAACATAATAACAAAATATGATAATAATAATAAAAAAATATATATATATATATAAAAAATATGAAACGATAAATATATAATATATAAGAGAATAATTGTATAATAATTTTTATCATTATCACAATAAAAGTTGCAATGTAATATTGCAATAATGTGATCTGTCAGTTTTACCAGAAGTAATCTATTTCTAAGCAAGTATGAAAAAATATACAAGATGTCCCAGATTTCGCGAAAATTTCATTTATGAAAATTCTCTTCTCGATAAGATTCGAATTTATAGTAGATTTTTAAAAATGATAATGTAAAAATTTCAGCCATTTTGCATCTTAATCATCTATTTGCACGCGTTCATAGATTTACAAATATATGGCGTATTGGATTTTTTTTTTTTTTTTTTTGTACAATTCTGTATATCGAGTGTATAAATAAAGCGATTAATCGCCAAACGTGTAATTAGCCGCACGATACGCGTCATTTCTGTCGAATTGGCACGTCTTATCGTGACGCGCGGCTGCAGTCTAAATATGCGGCGAGTTTAATCGTGGCGTAATTTTCATCATCATTTGAGCACGGACGTGCTTAAATTGCGGAATACGCGCGGTTAGTGTCCCTTGCGGAATAAATTTGTTGACGATTCGTTATCGCTTCGTTCTGCATTTTTTTATCAGAATCTTTATCGTCGCAGAGGTTTCTCTCATAATATTTGTTCTACTCATCCCGAAGAGAGAGAATGTATACATTATATTCTTCATATATTCAATTGTTATTAACAAAAAAATTATTTCTTTTCGTTATTACAATTATAAATTATTAATTGCACGAAGTATTAATTATGAATAATAATCAGATAAAAAATAACTTTTTCCTTTTCGAAAATATATCTCTTGCGAATTTTGCAAACTCGTCCCGTTTATGTGTCGTTGATATTATCGATATCTCGCTTTCTCTCTTTCTCTCTCTCTCTCTCTCTCTCTCTCTCTCGATGACACATCAATGGTACGCCAATAGTGAAGGAGATGGAGAAGGAGAAGGAAACTGATGATGAAACGTCGTTCGGAATCGGCAATCTCTCGCGTCCGTCTCGACGGCCGTTCAAAGGATGAGCGTTATCGAGCTGATAACTTGCGTGCGCGCGCGCTCTTCTCTCGTCGCAGCTTTCGAGGGAGTCTTTCTTCTCCTCCCCCTTCCGATCGTTCGACTGTATTGTATGTACGTTTAACGCTAAATATGTTCATAGCTCGGACGTTAAGAATGAACGTCACAAACTAATAATAATTTTGTGTTACGTAAATCTAAAAAAATCCGATTATGTGTTAAAATTGCATCAATTGTGAGAAGTATAAGGAATTTATGAATTTTTATATTTTTTTTAAATTGTATTTTATATTTTATATATTTATTTTGTATATTTTTTTTCTTTTGTTGGCGTGACTCTGAGGATTCGTAACTTCGAGATGGCGTGCGATTTCGCATATAACGACGTTTTATATAAATCGAAAAATAGAAAAATGTGTCTGAATTTTTAGAAATTTTTTTACATGTACGTATTATAATAATTTTCTAACTTTTAATTATAAATAAAAAAAAAAAAATTTATAATAATTATTATAATAAATAATAATTTCTGATTAATAGGTAAAATTAAAAAATGGCGCTAATACAAGAATGATGAAGCAGGTCTACTTCAATGTTGCTGCTTTCGAGGACGTCCCGACATTCGCGATTCGCTCGCGATGGCGTAAATTTCTATCGTTACGATAACCTTCGAACAAATTTGCCAGTTTCTCTCTCTCTCTCTCTCTCTCTCTCTCTCTTTTTTGCACCCGGACGAGAGAGAGAGAGGTACATAAATACTTTCGTGGCGCGTTTCGGACCGGGATAACCGGTTAATCGCGCCCGTAACTCTCCGGCGTGTAGCCCGATCTGCGTGTAGGAGGAGGAGGAGGAAGAGGAGGAGGAGGAGGAGGAGGAGGACGTCGCGTTTGCGTCGGTCGCGGTGACTTTCTCCCGACGCCGCGCGAACGTCAAAAACGACGTGCGGTGACGCTTA
Organism: Formica exsecta; assembly: GCF_003651465.1. Taxonomy (NCBI): domain Eukaryota; kingdom Metazoa; phylum Arthropoda; class Insecta; order Hymenoptera; family Formicidae; genus Formica; species Formica exsecta. The sequence goes on from NW_021848537.1 coordinate 876,939, forward strand.
TCAGCGGCGCGCGCTATCGCATACGGGTCGCGCTAATGTCTCCTTATCGGAGAGAGAGGTGGTGTACCTATCCACCTATCTCTACCTACCTATATTCCCGTCGTTCTTTCTCTGCCCACACGAGCAAGCGGGTCGGATTTCCAGACACTGCTACCAGCACACACAGCTCCAACCGTCACTCTCTTTCGTCCCTCCCCTCCTCCCTCCTCCCTCCCTCCCTCTTTCTCTTCCTCCCTTTTTCACCTATACCAACCCACCTGACCTAACTCTACGCCGGGACTACGTGTCACGCGGACCCCGACGATATCATCGTCGTCGTTGTCGTCGTCGTCGTCGTGGGACGACAAGGACTTTGCAATTCTCCGTTTCTGTTTCCGCGCGTTTCCTGATAGCGCGGTTCGCATAGAGCGATAGTTAAAAGCGACGGCACCAGCACCTGCCTGGCTCTTTCTTTGCTGCCGTTGCGTTATCAGCGCGCAACGGGTGATACCGCTTCCGTCGCGCGGAGCGACGCTTGGTGCCGCGATTAACCGGTTCCCATCTCGAAAAGCACGTTCCCGGTATCAAAGCTAGGTTACTAGTTGAAATAATAATCTATCGCAGAGAGCGTAGATTTATTTCTACGTATATACCAGATAATGTGTAATCTCGCAAATTTCGTAACAGCTGTAACAGATCGCAATAACAGATTGACTTTCTTTTCGCGTCTCGTGCGGGTTCTAAAAAGAACTATCTCTTCAAAGTTACAAGTTATATGCATGTTTTAGATTTTTTCAACTATACTAACGATTGATCGCTGTCTGCATAATATAAAAATATAATAATAATAATAATAATATAATAAAAATATTTGCGTAAATTTCTATCGTTACGATAACCGATAAGGGGCCTCCTTATCGGGCCGTTATCGAGCCTTATCATCGCGCAATGGCAAATCAGAGCTGGCCGCGCCGAAGTGCGCGGCTGATAACGCGTTTAATCAACGTAACGTACGCCTATTTCGTGCAAACGAGCTGCGATTGGCCGTTTTGTGATTGTCGTGCGATCTTCGATGAACGCAAGGCCCCGCAGTTCTTATCAGTAGCCGCGATATTGTTGATAGCTGATAGTGTGCTATATCCGTCTCTTTTCGATTCTCAAAATATTCTTCTTTTATTTTTAAATTTCTTTTTGCCTGATTATATTCATTATATTTAATCGATTTTCGCGATTCAGATTTTGCGCGCGTACAATCTATATTCTTTTACTTTAAAGGAGAATCTTCAGACATTAGATGTGTCGTTAAATATTAAACTTCGTTATACAGTTGATTTCTATATGACTTTTGCCTTTATGTTAAATAAATCAATCTTTAAATTAAAATTTTTGTACAATTTTTTAAAAGTGTATTTTATATCTCCCAAAAATTCTTAAAGAATTATTATACAATTTATACAGACATACTGTCAAATCATTAACTCCGTTACTTAACCATTTCTTTTTCCTTATTTTCGGGTTCTATCTTTATTTTTTTTGCCGCATTTCTTTCCGAAAAAAAAAACGGACACAGCAGAGTGACGAGAAGCAACACTTTTCGGCTTTCTTCCACAGGGAGGTGAGGATGGAGGGAAGGAGCTCGTTATCTGATTTTACCGTGGAGGTGTTAATTCACGCTCAGCTCCCCTGCTCTTCCGCCTCGCTTTCCCCCTACATTTCATCCTTTCGTATACCTGGAATCTATATCTCTTTCTCTCCTTCCCCATCCCTACGCTACGTCGCCCTCCTTCCCTCCTACGCATACGCACGTGGCACGCAATAATGGCGAGAAACGCGTGCACTGCGCCAATAAGGGTGAAACTTTGAGAATATGCTTGTTATCTGTCGTATTGTATCGCTTAACGGTTTAACACGTCATTCTCTGTAAATTATGAGAGAGAGAGAGAGAGAGAGAAATATTAATGTTATAAATTTATATATAAATAATATTATATATATACATTTTTATATATTTTTTTGTAAGAGAAATATTTTCCTTAATTTCCGTAATAATGTGTACTTGTATGCGTGAGAGATATTTAGTTACGAGACGATAATTTGCGCGGAAAAATTCTTAGAGAATTATCTTTTATTCGAGAAAGAGAGAGAAGGAGATATTTATTATCCTTTCCCGAAATAAATCTCACGAACACGTCGCAATAAACAACCGTGCACATGTTCACGCTGCGGCGGGCTAATACTCTCTACTTTACAAAAAAAAAAAAAAAAAAAAAAAAAAACCGCTCATATCGAGGAAGAGAAGGAAGAAAACTCTCTCCCGTCTGCTGACGGAGGGTGGCGGAGGGTATTCTTCTCCGCAAAGAGAACGCCGCGAAAGAGCGTAGAAGCCATTTATCCCTCTCGCGGTGGGCACGCGTGCGTAAAGCCACATCCATACATACACAGATCCATGCACGAAGTAGACGAGGAGGAGGTGGAGGGAGAGACAGAGAGAGGGAGAGGATGGCAGTCCTCTCGTTGTCATGCAGGATGCGCGAAGGGGGATGAAGGCGACGGTGCGCTCGCTCGCCCCCTTCTCGGCGGAGCCATCTACCCCCTCCGCGCCTCTCTCTCTCGCCTCTCCTCCCGCCCTTCCGTCCCCCCCCCCCTCGTTCCAGCTACCCAGATGGCAAGCCGGCGGGCGCACTTCATTTCCGCGTCTTACAGCCGGCCGGCGCGGCGAAGGAAATGAAAACAATGAGATACAGCGGTCATCCGTTACCGTATGCTCGTCGCGTCTCTTAACTCGCATTTGTATTACTTAAGCGCCTCTAAAAGCGCTCGAGCGAGGCGTCGTATCCCCCCTCCTCCCTCCCTCTTTGACTCGAGCGAGCAGCAGTCTCCCTTGTCCCGACGTCGCGACGCTCCGTGCCTCTCCCTCCCTCCGCGCGCCACCGTGTCACCGGGTGCATATAAAGAAGTCGCATTTCTTCCGCTACTAGAGGAATGCGTCGTCAAGGGACAATGGAGTTAGCGGTGGCTTTTCTTTTTAACGAAAATCTGGCGGTAGCGCGTAATCAGATCAATTTTTTCAATATATATAGGAATTAAAAAATTGTAAAACGCGCATTTATAATTTATATTATTTAATATTTTTTACCATTGAAAATAATATTATAATTGAGAGAGTCTATGTGAAGTCTCTCGCAGAGAGAGCGACAATTTCTTTATTTGATTACGTAAGATTATTTAATAAAATTAAAAAGAATCAAAATTTAAATTTAAAATTAAGATAAAATATATATATATGTTTTTGACAGAATTAAGTTTCAAAATTAAATTAACGATGTTTTATTTATTATTTCAGTGACAAATTTAATTTCCTAAACAATTCCTCTTGTAAAATGTAACATTTCTGCCAAGAAAAGATTATTTGCATTAAATACATTGTCAAACTAGATTTCCATCGCGCCGTCTTTTCGTTTCGTTAAAATCCCTATACGACGGATATGAACCCGTTTAATTCATTAACCCTACCCGAAAGCCTAGGGATAACTTCTAGAGAATGATTTCCAGTACCCTCTGGAAATCCTATTTTGCATTTTATCTGCGAGAAGTGTGGAATCACATAGGAAGCGAAGTCACGAAGAGGGACGATCGCGCGTTTCCTTCACCCGATCTCTCTCGCAGGCTCCTCGCGAACTTCGTCCATCTTGTCGCGCGAGGGGAGGGGGTGGGGAAAGAGAGACGAGAACGCGTCCGTTCCCGCTCTCGTTTATCCCAGGATGCCCAGGATGCCCGTGCACAGCCGGCACGGGGATCCTTGTCGAATGCCCCGCGTTAAATCCGGGACGACGCTTTCGTCGGGGACGAAAGCGCGCACGTTCCGCCGCACGGAAATTATGAAATCAGAGACACAGGGCACGTACTCCTGGTTCCCCGGCGTGCAGGATCACCTTCTTCGTCCTGGTCGCCCGGGTGTCCTCGAGCGAGGAGATTGGCAAAAGTCCGGATGATGTATCGCGCCGCGACGATAATGGCGTTTCTCTCTCTCTCTCTCTCCCTCTCGCTGTCTCTCCCCGAGACTTCCTCTCTCGAACGTCCCCTATCATTTTTAATGCTGATAAATAGGCCGCCTCCGAAATTATCTCGCGACAATATCGATTTCCGGAAGACATCCGAAGCATGGTAACAAAGCTGTTCGCTGAAACGACTTGAAGAATTTTAGTCTTGGTGATTAGAGTAGTTAATGATTTTCTGTAACTGTCATTTCCTGTCACATTTTTTTAACGTCTATCAATATTTTATCTATAAATTAACTTGAATTAATATCGATATCTTGAAATATAACGGCGCAATGTTTTTCCAAGAAAAGCATTTAAAATATTAATTACGAATATACAGCATTTTTAAAAATATATCGATGAGATAAGGTTTTCTTAATAATTACTTAATATTACTTTCATATCTTAAATGATAAGATAAAAGGCATTTTTTAGGTTTCGTTAATTATTGTCGGATATTTGTCATACGAGAATAATTTCTTCCGATTCTGCCTAAAAATCTTCGTGTTATTTTAGGGAAAAAAAATTGCCGCGGCGTTTCTATCGATTGTTTCAACCCAGCGAAACGTTTCGCGAGGGCGAGCGAGATATCGCGCGAAATAGTTCTCCATCGTTTGCCTTCGGACGTCGTAAAATCGACGGGTAAATCGACGCGGCGGCACTTTTACCTCGTAATTGCGGCATCTAATTGCGAGCGTTAACTGGTTCGATGCCAAGACGGGATGTCGAACGAGGGAGGATCGGGACGAAGGGGGGGGGGAGGGAGAGTTGCGGAACGTTATCGGAGAGGGTGCCTTCCTGTTATTTGTACGATAGTCGTTGGAGAAAGAGACGGAGGATGGGGGTGGTGAGGGAAAGGAGTCGATCAGATAAAAGTCTCAAAAGTAGCACCCTTTCAGAGGGGGAGGAGAAAAAAGAGGAGACACGTGATTATGCGCTAACCGACGCCAGGGACGCAGCTATTACGCTATTATTTTACACCCGCTATTGAATCTCGCGTTCTGAATGCTCCGTTAGTTCTATCCATTTTTTTTCTCTTTTTTTTTCTGGTTTGTTTGTCGACACCTGATTTTTTTCTGAACACGACGTTTTTCGATTAAAGCAAAGGAAATACAGAAAGTTAAAATAGAAAAAGATTGATAAATTAAGGTTCATAAAATTAAGAAATTTACGTTTAATGTGATATCGTAACATTAGGTAATGGAATAATTATCGTGCAATTTAAAAAAAGATCTTTTTCTCATAAAATAAGATTCTAATTTTATTGATTTCTAATTTTATTTTATTTTATTTTATTTTTATTTTGTTTTATTTCTAATTTTATTTTATTTTATTTAGTTTGAAGAAGAAGTATATGAGAAAATAAATGTGTAAAACTTTCATAGTTTTTTTTTACAAATATCTCTCTCTCTCTCTTTATAAAAATTGTTGGTTTATGATATATATATTTTACACATTTATATATAAATTATTTAAACAAATATATTTCTCATACATAGGTTGCCTCTTTTTCAAAAAATTTTAAACTGTATAATAATAACATAATAATTATGGAATTTATATATAAAACTAAGTGTGATTTTTAAAACTAGATAAATTTTATCTTGAAATATATTTAAATCTTATTTTAACTATATAAAACTATATAACAATAACACAATAATTACGAAATTTATATATTGAACTAAAAAAACGTGATACCTGAACACTATACATATTTATAATTAAATAAAATATTTTTTCGATTTTTTTCTCCGGAAAATTTTGCAATGCGGATTATAATGCGGGGTTAACAAAGTGCTGCGAAAGAGAAAAATTCGCGCGGCGCACGAGATCCGTACTGAATATCACAGACAGAGGGAGAGACGCGGCTTCCGTCGCTCCGTTGACGGAAACCGTGTTTTTCAATCAGCGGCTTTGTCGCTTTTATCCCCAGCCGCGAAAGTACGAAGCCCGCGACGCGACGCATCGCGTTGCGTCCGCGAGCCTCTATTGTCCCTTTTGGCACGAAAACTCTCCTACAGGCGGCAAAGGACGTCGCGGTGCCGACGGCCCTTTATCTGCACTTTTCACGCGGTCACCGACGTCCATCGGGACGATTTCCGTTAACTCCAGGTTAACGTTTAGTCTCGAGAGAATTTCAATTTCCTCTGAGAAATACCGTTCGGATTTTATATACAAGTCAGATTCTCCGTCTCTATTGTAATTTAATTTATATTAATTCCATCTCTCTTAATTAATACATATTAAATCCACGTAATTACTTGGTATTTAATACTGTGTTTTATATACTTATTTTTACATTTTATTTATGTATATTAAATTGTCATTTTTACATCGAGACACGATATTGAAAAAAAAGAGGAATGAAATAAACGAGATAAGAGATAAAACTATGGAGATGGATAATCTACAAAGGACGTAGGTATTAGTCGCGATCCCCCTTTATCCTGTTTATCGAGAGATAAGAAGGGGTTATCCCGTCGTGCACCGGGGAAAAGAGGATACGCGTTTCTCGCCGGACCGTAAAACAATTGGCGCGACTCTCGGTTCTCGCGATACTTCCGATACCGACGACGATAAAGCACCCTGTAGACGGCGAAGGTGAAAGGGGAGGAGGTGCCCTTGCTTGCCGATATTTACGGGCGGCAGCAACCCTTATCGGGGCCGCTGTTAGAATAGGTGCGGGCAATGCCTGCACCCCGAATGCATCTCTTTTCAACTGGGAAAAGATCGGTGGAGGGGTTGGGGAGGGGGGAATTTAGGATATCGGTACTTTTATTCCGAGTATCGTGATATAAAAGAAACTTATGATGACTTATTCGAGGCCTTTTCGCGTTCCGTATCTTCCTTGAAGAGATTAAAATAGTCTCAGGGTATGTTTTAATATGTAATTGTATGTCATTTGAATGTTTTTTTCTCTGAGAAAAAATCAATCTCGAGAAACCTTATATAAAAAAGTCCGTGGACTATCTTGTATATTATTTATATATAATTAAATGAATTAAACGATGAAATAATTATAATTAAAATCCACGATTTATATTTTCTAATATATATGTACGCTTTCTTATTATTTATTTGTACAATTTTGCCGTTTTTTTTTGTTTTTTTTTTTTTATACAATTGTACGGGGTGTGCCATAACAATTCGTGTCGGGAATAATTCTACACCGAATTTGATATATGATTTCGGTAATTAACTGATGCTAACTTTGCTTCGCGGTCGAAATCATCCGGCGATACGAAATCGCTCGCGATATCGAGCGAGAGGGTGGGAGGGAGGGGCAGTGAGGGGTGGCAGTCGGAAAAGCGCACACTTTCCCGCCGCTATCTGGAGAACTATTTCTCCGGTGTCTGGAAAAGCATTGCCGGCGGCGATAACGACCACCGCGAGGGCGGAGAAAGGGCGAATTTATCGGATCGCCGATGCCCACATTCGCACGCTTGCTCTCTCTCTCTTTCTCTCCTTCTCTTTCTCTCTCGCCGACCGTATTTTTTTTCTCTCTGTCTCTCTCTCTTTTTCTCTTGTTTATTTATCCGACCAATACTTTTGATAGCGAGCAATGAGAAACGAAAGGGAGCCGCGGTAAGAGTAATTAATCTTATTCTCCAATATTTAATCTCTCATCGTCGTGCCAAACGGCAACTTTTATGAGAAATTATTTGAAAAATTAAGATTTGTTAATTTACAAATTTTGATATTCAATATTTTCACGATAAGCAATATTGGAATGTTTTTCTTAAAAATATTACAAATATTTTAATATATATATAGAAGCTTTTAATAATAAGCTTTAATAAAATATCTTTATTGAAATTTTTTATTCTGAAAAACTTTTTTCTTGAAAAAATCTGTTTTTTTTTTTTTTATTATATAAAACGCGATTTTATTTTGTTATTACCCTTTTGTCTCGATATTTAATATCCGAGACCAAAAGACAACTTTCATGAAAAATTATTTAAAAAATTAAATGTTAATTTAATGCTAAAAATGACAGATTTTAATGATATTTGATATTTAATATTTTTGTGATAATCATAATTAAAATAAGTTTTTCTTAAATATTACAAAAATTTGAATATATATATACAAGCTTTTATAAAATATTTTTATATCAAAACTTTCTATATTCTAAAAAATCTCTTTCTTAAAAATATCCATTTTGTAATAAAACGCCATTTTATTTCATTATTATTCTCTCTTTTGTTCCGATATTTACTATCCAAGGCGCTGCCAAGGACACCCTGTATATTCTCCCTATTGTTCCGGTCAGTTTTTGCTCTTCGCGTGCCCGACGCGTTTGTAGCGTCATTTGTACCTGATCGCGCGGTTAGGCTCGCCCGTGAGTGACGTCATTAATCATCGCGCTCATCGTCATCTCGAGAACGGACAGGTGTGTGCCGTGCGTGCATGCGTGTCTCTCGTCATATGTGTGCGTGTGCGTGAAGGAAGAACCAAGAGAAAAGACCCATTGCGCCAGATATCGATCTCGATAATTGAATCGCGGCCGATCGCGCGGGCACCCCGCGGTGCGAGGCGCATACCCCGATCGCACCCGGTTTTTTTTTCCGCAGCCCCTTTCGGGACTCATTACCAGCCACTCGTACGTGGCTTGAATCGAGGATCCTTGATCCTTTGCTTCGATATACGCGCGCGATTTACCTGCGTGAAGTTAGCACCCCATTTTTGAAATTTTAAAATTCTAAAGGTTGTTCCAGGTTGTTCTAGACTTGTTCTAAATTGCGCGATTTATATTATAGGTGTTTTCGATTATTCTATTAAATCATTTTATTATTATTTTATTATTATTATTATTATTATTATTATTTTATTTTATTATCGACGATAGAAAGATACACATATGTATCTTTGATTTTATATGCGTATCGCGTTAATAAACAATAAGTAGAGATCCATTTAATATTTGAAATGTCATATACATGACATACATATGTATTTTGATACGCGACTTATGCATTTTTTTACAACATAAATAATTTTTTAGAAAGAGGAAATAAATCCTTACACATTAAAAAAATACAATGTTTTTATATATCATTATAAGAATCATATATGAATTTATCAATGAACTTATATTTAAATATATAATATATCATAAGATCTTTTCTATTTTCTTGCAATAAAAATTGAGGCTCGAAAGGATTAATACATAATGCAAATAATTGATATATATTCGCTATTTCAATTTGCAGTGTATTAGGCGTTATATCGGGAGTCTTGTCACGAAGGAAGGCATGCGTGCGTGCGTGCGTGTGTGTGCGATCGTGTCGTGCAAATCGTTCACGCGGCGACTTTCTCAATCTCGGTAATGGACGAGCCATGTCTGCCCTTTTCCCCTGTCCTCTGTCAATTGCCGTCGATCGTGGCTGTCGATTATCCTCTTCTTTGCACGTCTTCGCGTCTTCAATCATGGCGCGCCGACCGCGAAATCGACGACGATCGCGACTTCGCGAGTACAGTGTCAGATGCTAAATGATATTGGAGGAATTTCAGAGATATTCTATCGCGGCGAAGAAATGAAAAGATTGAATAGAAAAGAAATTTAATAATGAACCATAAAGGCGAGGAATCTTAATATATTTTTAATTTATCTCTGCTTTATTAAAATTGAATTACAAGCAGAATTAAAGAATTTAAAAAATATTTGTCTAAAATTAAATAATTTTAATAATTCATATTTGTGATATATCAGATACAAAACACACACACACAAGGAATGTATCTCATATATAAATGAATTATACACAAATGAATCTTAGAAACGAGAATTTTCGTCAAAAATTTATATAAATATTTTTAATGCATGCTATTAATATTACAAGGATTTTATGCTCTTTATCTATGTATGTTAGCTATATTTTTTAATTATATCTCGATTTGTGCTGCGTGCCGGGGAGAGTGCTCTCGCGGAAGAGGAAAAAAATCGCAGTATAAGAGAGCGAATCGCTACCGCAAAAATGGTGGCCCCCGGGTATGCTGTTCCCTGGACGGCGTGCCCGTTATTGGCAAGAAGCATGCGATAGTCGCGAAACATGCATAAATGCATAGCCGTCTCCCAGATGCAGCCGGATACCGGCTCGCAGATCCCTTGGCCCGACAACACCGGCTACCCCTTTTTGCCGCCCCCGTGCAACAATTTACCCTCTCTTCTCTCTCTCTCTCTCTCTCTCTCTCTCTCTCTTTCTCTCTGTTTGCCCGCTTTGCGTATCTCGAATCGACGAAGAGATCGAAAGAACTCTTCGAGAGAGCACGCATCTACCTGATGGCGTTTCGAATTGCAGGTGTCGTTATCTGAAGAAACATTTTTTTTTTTTTTATGGGGAGAATAGTAGATTATTATGTGCTTTTAGAAATTTTATGGATTAATTATAATCCGTAAATATACATAACGAATTTTTTCTTTTGTGCAGAAAGAAATATTTTGTTAATAGTTGAGATAAATCCAAAAGGTTTTCGAAAAGAAATATTACATATAAGGTTCTTGTTTTTGATTTTATAGAAGATATATTGATTATTATTAATGAATGCATAATCAGTTATGTTGTTCGCTTTTTATACGCAAATTTTATACATTTGAAACTTAAAACAATTTTAAAGATTTTAATAAAATATTCTTGCACTCTCTTTTAAAATTATGAAAAATTAGAATTTGAATTCTAGAATTAAAATTCTAGCAGGAATATTTATACAATAATTGCATTTTATAAAAAAAAGATGAAGAAGACGTGAACGGAAGAGAACAAGATTAAAAAATATCTGTCAATCATACAGATTTTATCGAATAATTTTTGGTTAACATCGAGTGCAAATAATTTAATATCTTTATACTAAATTATCCTTACAATAATCCTCCAGGATATGAGCACGACGAAAGGAATGTGCTCGGGGCATTCTCACTTTTTCCGCGCCACGTTTTCTGCCCGTATTCTGGGGGCAAATTTTCATATCTCTTATTTTCACTCGTAAACAAATGCGAAAGAAAGTGAGAATTTAACTCGATTCGCGGTTTAATAGCGTGGATCTCGAACAATAAAGGAGAAAAATCTCCTTGCACTCGGCGCGAAATTAAGATTACGCGCCCAGATATCGGCAAAGTATATAATGAATTACCGGCGTGCGAGTGGAAGGAGATGGAAGGAGAGACAAGGAATTAACGTGGGGGAAAGAGAGAGGGCGATATAAGGAGGGGGAGGCAAGGCAATTAGCACACACTTGCCATGCCGACCGCGAGGCGATCGCGGAATTCCTGGCGCCTCCCTTGATTGGCAGACGCGGTCGCGGCTCTTCTCAAGTCGTCGTTTTTCTCGAGGCGGTTTCTATTCACAAACAATCGCTTCTCTCGAGCATCCCTCGCGCTATTCTTGCGAGGTCGTCGCGCGAACAAACATCTGACACGTGAGGATACTCCCGATCGAGGCGGCGGTGCTTCGGTAAAAAAAAAAAAAAAAAAAGGAAAAGAGGAAAAAGGCAAATACATCTTGTTGCTACTCTATCTAATTATAACGAAACGCCTCGGCACCGAACGACGATATTACTTGCAATACATAGCGAGTTTATGATTAAAAATACGTAAGGAATCTTAATATTCACTTACCTTATTTTTCTATATCCTGGCGATTTTAGTATATGACGTTTTGCCTTGAAGAACACTTTAATGCCAGTCTTTAATTAATTTGCACGCGACTTAAGAGAAGCAGGATTTTTTTCTCTCTTTATCCTTCTAGATTTTTATTTCGTTCCCAAATCAATTCTCTCTTTCTTATCTTGTTTAAAATTATAATATTTTAATTATTTTATTGATTAATATAATATATAATTTTATTGTTTTATTAATTATTTTATTTAATATTAGTATTAATATTAATATTTAATATTAATATTAAATAATAATATTAATATTTAATATTAATATTAACATTTAATATTAATATTTAATATTAATATTAATATTTAATATTAATATTTTAATGACTGATATTTGATTGTGACTTTGTCTTAAGAAAATTTATAATCCTTTGCATTTTCCGATTGAAAATTTTTATCAAAGTGTTTTCACAACTGGCATATTTTTCGGCGATGAGAAGAACACTTCATATACAATACGCATAAGTGTCCACGATGTATGCGTTACGCGTAAATACGTGGCGAAATCGTAAGTGAGTCGGGGGCCGTTAATGGTCCGCGCTGCGCGAGATAAAGGATTATTGATCATAAATAATTTTGTAATGTTGCGCGGCGATAATGTCGCAATCGTCGCGGATCCGCTTATCGTATGCTGGCATTCCGTCGATCGCGCCGAAAACTCGGACTATCCTCATCGACGGGTTGAAAGATGCTATGATTTTATGCGCCTTTCTAAGGAAAATAGACGAAATATTGTACAATCGGACTATCTTGTTAGTTTCATCCGACGTGCATAAATGTTATATATATGTTTATTAAACACAAATTATATTTATTGGATAATATTATATTTATTATATTTATTAAAGTTTTTTTTATAATATTAATTTCACAAGATCGCTGTTTTAATTTTATTAAAGCGAAAATCTAATTTAGACTTAATTTCTCTTTTTTTTATTAATTTCACATAAAGATTGCTGTTTTAATTTTAATTACATTTAGCATTCAATTTAATATTATTCTAGTGATAATCTTTAATTGTTTCTCCCCTAATTTTATTATCTCTCAATGAAATGGTTTAAATGTTACGGAATGTAAGCGAGTGGCACATTCGGCAACGAAGGGGGCAACTTTTAGTAGCTGTCAGGTTACTTTTCGTAGGTATTAACGCTTATCGGATCTATCCGGTGGCTATGCGGTGCCTGCATGTCGACACGCGAGTGCGAACCGCTCGCGCTATATCGTAATTTTATGCACTTGGAGCCCGATGAATATGGATTCGTTGCCGTTGCATTTGGTCGGCTCGTCGTCCATTTATGCGGGCGCTTCGACTCGTCCAAGCCGTTCACCCAAGAACCGTGGAAAAATGCTCCGTGACGCAGGAAAGAAGAGAAAGAAAGGATATTTTAGTGTCAAAGTTTTGTAAAATATCTGGATATTTTAGTCTAAATTTTTACGATAAAAATAAAAGATTCTCGCGGAGATAAGAAATATAATAAGATATAGACACTGTTGGCAAATTTAACTTGAATTTTTGCGTTAATTTAATATAATATGGATATGTTAAATGGTGACACTAATACTATGTTAATGTTTTAAAACAAAAGATACATGCAAATTTTATAGTAATTTGAAATAAATTTTGTATAAAATAAACATATTTTTAATGATAACATTTAACTAAAAAAAAAATTATTGACGGTCTGTAGTCACTCTCATTTTTATTATACAGGGTGTCCCCAATTTACATGTCAAAACTTTAGGAGCGTGTAGGGGACCGATAAACTAAGACCAAAAGTCCTTTAGAGATTTGCTCGTTTCTGCTTCGTTTTGAAGAAAATCGCAAAAAATGAAACAAATAATTTTCACCAAAAAACTTAAAACAACACTAAAATTATTAGATTTATCAAAAAGTATTATAAAATAAGATAACGCGAAATTTTGTTTCTAATCTAATTTTACCTCAGGAGGATTTTAACTCACTCTCTTTTCTTTATTCCATGTTTTACAATTTTAATTTTATAATATTTTTTGATAAATCTAACAATTTTAGTGTTGTTTTAAGTTTTTTGGTGAAAATTATTTGTTTCATTTTTTGCGATTTTCTTCAAAACGAAGCAAAAACGAGCAAATCTCTAAAGGACTTTTCGTCTTAGTTTTATCGGTCCACTACACGCTCCTAAAGTTTTGACATTTAAATTGGGGACACCCTGTAGAATAAAATCAAATTTTTTTTTTGTAAATTTTAACAGATAAATCCTATCATTAATAATACAGAACATATCTATAGTAAAATTAAAAATATATGCACGTTGTGTTATTTTTACATTTCTTTCCGTTGTTTTAATAATTTAACATTTGACTTCAATTGACAGAAACACGTCAAATTAATACATAAATGTGTCAAATATTTAATACAAAAATTTTAACCTGCATATTTTTTAACAAGAAAACACAAATTTTTCCAACAATGTGTAAATATTTCGAGGTATTTTTCCGGCTCTTACATTGCAGGAGTAAAATGTTTGGAAATTTTTCGCGAATTCTTTAGGATCTGACCAACGCGTTACGCATCGTGACACACACTCGATTACACCCTATGTTTACGCATGCACACATACATATATATATATACGTATGTATATCTAACGTCCTACAAGCGGCACAGAATCGTTTGATATCCATACAATGCTAAACGCGCCGAACACTAACGCTCCCGCGAAGCAGATTCATGACGATAAGACCTCGCGTGTGCGCGCACACGTACATACACATTTCACTTATACACACATACAGGCACATACGCGACGCACAGGCCGAGCGCGGCAGCGGAGATAAGGCATGGCACACGTTGCTAGATATGTAGCAGATATCAAGCGACGCTATACCGAGTGTGCATGAGCAACGTACAAGTATAAAGTCTGTACTACCTGCCTAACCACCTACCTACCTACCTACCTACGTATCTACCGGCGGGGCTGCTGCTAACACGTGTATAGCTACGAGACGTCGCGTCGCGTGGTCCACGGGAGCAAAGCGACCCGCGGAATTCCGCGTCGCTGTCCAATAGATCCGATAACGATGCGATAATATACTTGCCTTTATAGGATATAATCGACTTATACATACATATGTTTTTTTAGAAAAGTTATAAACAACGGATTCTCATTGTTCTCCTCATATGCACATGGATTTTGAAAATAATCTCGAGATTTGCTTACCGCACGAATCTTTTGAATATTTTATTTATTTATTATATTTTTATATATTTTTTTAATTTTGATTTTAATTTTAATTTTAATTATAAGTTTTAATTTTAATTTTAATTTTAATTTTAATTGTAATTTTGATTTTTAATTTTTGATTTTTGATGTTTAAATTTGTTAAATTTAAAATTTTTTAAATTCCGTTTATCAATTTATTGTGAAAACACAATAGAAACACACGACACAACACAATACACAAAGACAAAATAACAAATGTAAAAACTGGAAGTCATCCGAAGCCGCAAGGCGCGGATTAATAAATTAATAATATACTTCGAAGTTTAGGAGTTTAATTTAAAAATATCAAGGATTCGAATCAAATTCACAAATATTATATACTATTCTAATATTAAGGATTAGAAAATTTATCCTGCTGTTTACTACGTAAAATATCTAACTGCGGTTCGATCTCGCCATTAATTAGGAATCGATTTTTTCTATTTAATTTGTGATATCTTAGAAAACATCTGCTATCGCAGGTTAAACTCTTGCCGCCCATTAATTAAGAATTACTCTTGAACGACCTGTGCGAGAAGGGCCCAGTTCTCTCCGGACCCAGCGAAGACAAAGCCCGGGCGCGAGAGCGATAAGGGACAGAGAGAGGTCGAGGATTGGTGGACCGGAGGGGGATCAGGATAACGAGAAAAAATGGCGGAGACAGAGATAAAAAGAGAGAGAGAAAGAGAATTGGCGATGATCGTGCCGATGTCTGCTCGGGCACACCGAGAGAGAGACCCGGGCAGCCATAATCGTTCCTCGTATCGGCCGTGCACGGCCGTTATCGCGCTTATCACCGCGTCCGGTCTCTATCGGACATCTATGCAAATCGCGGCTAATTATATTTAATTAGATTCGACCACGGCGTTGCTGCCGACGATCGACGCGATGCGATGCGATGCTTTCCAACTCCGGCTAGAAATCCGTGCTAATAATTGCGGCGATAGCTTCTGCAATTACGCGACACAATACGCGCTTTTTATGAATTATAGCATACCGTGACATGTACAGCTTTTCCGATTTTTATTAGGCGAGTATCAATATTTATTACCCCGACTAGGTTTTATTACCAGTTTTCAACATTTATTGCGATAAACTTATTGCCAGCAATATAACTGATATATTTATTATCGACTAATTGATTTTAAAGGAGTTAAAAATTATGGAAAACGACGTAAGTTTGACTTAATAATTTTTAATTATTTTATATTTTATATTTTTTTATATTTTTAAATATTTTATTATCTTTTTAAATTTAAAAATCTCGAAAACAATAATTACTTATTCTATACAGATTAATCACATATTTTTATTATTATGTTATTGTTTTTTAGTTTTTTATTATTGCATTATTATTCTCTGACACAAATTGAGATTTTTTTGTATATGATTTTTTTATTATATTAATCTTTCTTCTCTTCCTCTTTTCTTCTGGATATCCTTTGCATCCCCTTTTGTTTTGATTTTTTTCTTCTCGTCTTTTTCTCTATCGCTGGGACCCCCATCGAAGATAGTAGCCCATTTTACGATTGCATGCCCCCTCCCCTCCCTACTCTCACGGATCTCTCTATCGGAACATTATATCGTACGCAACATACACACACACACGTCATTATACGCGATATTAATTCTACCAATTAAAATTAGGTCGGACACGGTCGTCGCGGAACCTTCTCGCCGTTCGCGATTCGCACTTTTACTTTACCTCGCCATCTGAGAGTTTTAATTATTGACCGTTTAATCAATTAAATGAACGATCGGGAGAAGAAGGAGACAGATAACACAACGATGTCTCAATTCGGAGTAGCAATGTTCTTTTTCGATCGAGATTTGAATATAAATAATATTTATGTTAGATTAAATCTTTTTTTTTCCTACTAGAAATTAATTTGTATAAATTGGCAAATATCAAAAATTTTGAAATCGATTTTAAATTTTTTGAAAGAAGGAAAGGAAAATATTTCATTTGATTTTAAATTTATTAAGGAATAAATTATGGTAATTAGGAGATCGAGATTTTTAAGACAGTCCGTCTTTTTTTCATTTTTTACCATGAACGATGGAAGATTAAAAGATTGAGAAATCTTTTATACATTAAAGATTTTAGAAACGTGGACATGCTGAACGATTTGTAATGGCTCTAATACCGATATCGCGGCGCATCGAGAAGCAATGCTTTCGTTGCGATGGACTTCTATCTTCAGGCTGTCACCGATGCTGCGATAGGGTCTTTCTGAGTCTTAATTCACGAAAATCCTATCATTACAGGCTGGTTAGAACCTCTTGCATACAGGGTGTCTCGGACTAATTTTTCTTCTTCGAAGATTCTCCTTACGGAAAAAAATCAACAATTGTAAAATTCCAATCCTACAGAAAGTTTTTTACTTTTTGGGTTGCTTTGTTATGTAACGTAAAATTTAGATAAAAATAAATAATAGCGCGTAATGATAAAAAGACGCAAATCACTATAAAATTTTAATAAAATTATCAAATAATTACCAGTATTGTGAATAATAAAAAATAATATTTTTTTTCATAATTATTAATATTTCGAGTTATATTGAGACAACTGGCATTCTTTTCGGTTTCCGATATCCGCGACTGAAAGAGAGACACCCTGTGTAAGAGTTGCATTAGTTATCTTTGCGTCTTGGAGGCGCTTGGGGAAAAGGGGGACGATAGGGGAGGAATGCAACCGTTGCTTTATCGACGAAGCGTGGGTTTCGAAGTGCCGTCTTCTGGCCGAGAATGCAGGTGCTTTATCTACTGCGGGCCCCGCGCGGAGAGAAAAAGACCCGGGGAACGATACCGCGGACCCGCTGGTGGGCCCCGAGGAAGGGAAGTGGGATGGATTATTATGGGTGGGAGGGGTCGAGGTAGATTACTCCAAATAAACTCGTGTCGAGATTCGTTTCGGTCGTATTTAACACTGATAAGCAGATCGAACGAATTTTATAACGTTCCTCGGCCACTTTGGCCCGAATAATTATCGGTCCCATCGGATCTTTGTCCCTAGAACGCCTACGAACTCCGCCGAGAATCCTAAATCACTTCCCAAGAGGCTTGTGAAAAAAAAGGACTCGAATGTTTCCTTTTTTTTTCAGATATACAAAAGAACAGGGCTATCGTGATAAAATATACTATATTTAATATTTTTGCAATTTTTATATAAATTTATTGATTGGAGAGAAATTGCTTTCTCGGATAATTTAATATTATTTTTCTCTCTCTCTTTTCTTTAATATTATTTTTCTCTCTCTCTTTACTTTAATATTATTTTTCTCTCTTTTTTCTCTTTTTTTTTCTCTCTTTTTATATTTAAATATGACTATTACATACATATATATACACGAAACATGCAAATAAATTAAGTTTTAATAATTTTATATGTATGACAACATTTCTAGAAATATTATACAATTTTTGAAAAATAATTTTCTTTCGCTTCTATATTTATCTGTCTTTGTTAATTTATTTATCGATAATTTTTGGCGAAAGCGGCCATTTACTCGCGAACAGAAAAATTCTAAGAAACTTGTGAGATGAGAATAAGGGAAATTTAACGACGGGTCGCTCAATCAATGGCACTAATGACGCTAATTAATTGCATAAAAGACGTCGACTCTCCATTACGTTCGTCTCACACGCGAAATCTCGAGGAAAGCTTGCCGATTACTTATGCGCGACATGCAATTAATACGTTAACTCGGTCGAATTACGCGACGTATAATATTGGCAAATTATACGACGATAAAGTTAAAATCTCGAAAATGAGAGAAATACAAAAATTTAAAATTGAAAATAAAATAATTTAAATAATGAAGAAATAAAATATATAAGAAAAGTAGAAAAATTAGTAAACGTTAAAAAATATTTTCAGTTACACGGTAGGCGAAAGTATTCTAGAGATTTCAATATAGGAAGAGATACCTTGTCTTCGCGGCCTTCGAATGAAATCTACCGGCGTTCAAGGAAGGAGCCGGGTCGCCTTCGGCTCGATTTTTAAGCGGCTTACACATATTCGCAGGCTTACGCGATGCACAAAGCGTCGAGAGTGTCGTCATGTTCGAATAATTTTCTCGAGAAGAAATTTTTTCCGGAAAATAAAATCTCTCAGCTCTTTGTCAGATGATCGAGGGGGGAAAAAAATTTCCGCTATGGAATTTGCTATCCTGTACATAAATTTTGAATGTACACAAAGTCTAACTTTTATCTTGATTCGCGAGAAACCCCCTTGTAGGTGACTTTATACAAAATCATTGGGGGGCGTCGTCGTTAGACAAAAAAACAACGCGCGCTGTCAAGAATGGCCCGCCTATGTGCTCTTCTCTCTCTCTCTCTCTCTCTCTCTCTCTCTCTCTCATCTATTCTGCTTATCACCTCACGGCTGGTATTGCCCTGATATCGAATGAATGCCCGGCTTTATGGCCCGATCGTGCGTTCGATAGCGGGCCACGTATGCACACCCGTTGATTATGCACTCGCGTTGCATGCGCATCTAAAAGTGTCGCTGCCATGTTTGTCAGACTGTCAGATAATCGGAATCTCGCTTGTGGTTCCTTGAAGCGACTTGAAAATCTTCTCAACTAAAATTGAAATTTTAGTCATAATTAAAATAATAATTAAAAGAGAGATAAAATAAGAATTAAAGACCCATACACACCGAAAAGAAATATTATGAAAGAAATTAAGATCTTAGTTAAATATCATTTTGATTTATCTTAAAAATGAATAGATTAAAATGCGAGATAACATAATTTTGCGCGAATCGTGTTGCCTGCGATGCAGAAGAAACGTGGAACGGAAGGGGACCGAAGGACCCGGGGGCCTCAAGGCCCGGGCTATATCGACGAATTATCGCGAAGGACACCCGCAACCGAAGGCGTGCGTGACTTTGTCTTTGATAAAATTATCCTCGCCCCCCCCGGTAACGAAGTGACTCGCGCCTTAATAACTCGCCGGCTGATTGCGAATTACGAGCGCACATGGTCCGCTTCCGCTATTTTTAACTTCTCACGTGCATCGTGATGACGGTGCGCTTATCAGATCCGAGAGAAATTATATCGCGATCTTCAAGCGGCAATTCTGAAATCTTCCCTGAGACATTCACGATAATAAGCTCCTCGCGCGAGTATAATTAATTGTTTCGAGTATTAATTTAATTAATTAGCGTTATAGATTGTGTGTTCCTCGACTCGGTAATGCTTAAGCTACGTTAATGATTTTATAATTTAATTGATATAAATTTGAGAAAATTCAAAAAATATTGTAGAAAATTAAACAATTAACATTGATTGATATTAAATTAACAAATGATTTTATAATTTTATTTATAATTATAAAATTATAAAATTATGAAATTAATTTTATTTAATGTGATATTGATTTTTTTTAATTTGGTGCATGTGATACAATACGAGTTTTTTAATTATATCGTGAAGTGGGATTTGTCACGTAGATTTGGTTAAAACAAGATAACTTTGATTGAAGTAGTATCTTTACTCTTCAACAATTTCTTTCGCCAGCTACTTTCCATTTATCGCTTTCGGCTCGATTCCGCACAGCTCCGCTTTCGGCTTTGCTCGGCACCGCTTTCCTCGAAAATCATCCGTGTATCTCTTCCGCGTCAGTTAGGATAACGCGCGACGTTCTAGAAGTCGATAGATATTAGATAAGAAGAGCTCTGGTCCATGTCAGCGCGCGCAGCCTTCGACGCGACGCGAAATTAATATCCGCGATTCAAAACGAAGATTCAGTCGCGAATCAAACTCGTAGACACGCGAATGAGGACAATGAAAGTGTCTGTTCTTCATTTAACTTTATGAACTTTATATCATCCGAATTCCCAGAATTAATTATCATCTTCGAGGCACTATTTAAAAAATTTAGAGAAACTAAAGGATCTTTTTTGTCTCGCAAGTAATTTTGAATAAAGGTTCCATTCTTTTACTCTAGACATTGATCCGCGATATCCAGCAGATAAGATTGAGAGCCGGTCACACGTGTTCCGAGAGAGAGAGAGAGAGAAGACAGAGTACCAGCATCCAAACTGAATATCCCGGTCCGCCGTATCTATTTTTCCGCGCCTCTCGCGCGTCGAGACGACGAAGAAAGAGGCGAAGCGAACACTCGCGAGTGTCGGAGAGAGGCGAAGGGAAGGGGGAGAGCGGGGGTGGGGTGGCTATCGGAAACCCTTGACCCCTCCACGACCAATGCCATGGCGCCTTTATCGTTTTACAACAGAAAGGCGCACATCAGTCAACCGGTATCTCCTCACGCTTGATTTCCCGTGGCCGCCCCCCCCCCCCACCCCCCCCCCCTTTTTCCCCCCCCAGCCCCCACCCACACGGTGTAGACATCCATTCCCTCTCCGCCGCCGTCTCTCTCTCTCTCTCTCTCTCTCTTCTCTCGCTCACCGCCGAGGTTCCGTGTCCTCTCCGCTTTCCTTCTTCCAACCTTCCAACCCCCTCGACGACCGCCGTCACCCTTCCGCGGGAACGGAGGTGGGGTGGAGTGGGGTGGGTAGCAGATAGCGGGACGACGTAGCTCGCGCGGTAGTTATGAAAACATATGAAATATATTCAATCTGGGCCGACGCGATAACACCGTCGGCCGACCGCGGCGGCGGACAACCCTCCCCTCCCCCTCCCTTGCCAGCCGACTCTCGACTAGCTCCTGCATATACACGGACGAGGCAGGTATATATATATATACATATATGTGTGTGTATGTGTGCTGCGAAGTGTGGTGCGTCGTCATTTTGAAGATTGTCCGCTCTTTCGATGGATGCTGTTGCCGCGGAGGGGATTATCAAGATGGCGAGGGGAAGGGCAAGGGGGGGAGAAGTCCTCGCCTGGACTCGGTAAATCGTAGCAGCTCTCTAGGCTTTCACTCGTATATTTATCGGTAGCGTCGTAAATTCGGCGCTAATCGCGTTGGTATTATCGAAACTGAAATATCGAGAAGACGATCGAGATATTTTTCGGACGTTGTGTGGTATTTTCTGGCCTAAGGAACCCAAAGCGGAAAATAGAACGTCAGGCGAGAAAGGAATTCTCTTTATCTCTCGCTTTTGACGATCGTTTGCATGATCCCATTGGATGATTCATCCGAATGAATCATTTATCGCTCGAATTACTCCTACACATGCAATCATGCACTTCTTTTTCTTACGGACTTGAATCAATTGTAAAATTAATACATACAATAAGGTGAATTTTGATACATTGTTACAATATATAACACAATTTTTTTTTTAGGACTACATGAAAAAAAAAAGATTGAATAAAATAAGGAGAATAAAAAAAATAATAATTATAAAATAAAGAGAGTGAATAAAAAATAAAGAGAATGTTTTCATATTTAAAAATGTTAATTAATTAATTAAATTCAGTTGAGTAATTTCAAACGAGTAACACGTGGCTGTTTAAACGCGCGGCTGTCATTTTAATCATTTCTCGATTTATTTATTTCGGATTTTAGATATCGTGAAAAAAATGCGCGACCTCAGCTTCGATGCTTCAGGTCGGCGAAGGCGGCAAACAACGAGTCACCTCTCGTCCTCTTCGCACACAATCACCCACAAACACACAGAACACGCTTTGGAGGGGTGGGGGAAGAGGAGAGGTAGGATGGGTGAGCCACGGCGGGAAAGGTGCGGGGGAGTTTGTTATCGTTATCGCGCGACGTGGCCGCGCGGCGATCGCGATAACGCCTCGCCGCCGCTCTTATCAGCGCGCCGGTTTGCTTGCTTCGGCTACCCGTACCTACGTACCGTACCTACCTACCTACGTTCGTATTCGTCGACACCGCCGACGCCATTTCGCCCAACCGACTCATATTTTCGCGCCACTTGGCGACGCAGCCCCTTCGAAAGGCTGCATGGAAAGAGAGAGATAGATAATGATATAAAAGAGAGAGAGAGAGAGAGAAGGATCGCGATAATATAATACTACAGTATGGTACAATAATAATATTATATACGCCTTTGTCTTAATCAAAGAAGAGAATTTGTCGCGAGAGATTATAATTTTTAACATGGAATATGCGTTTTTGATTAATTGAAATCTATTTAAATAAAAAAGTCCAATTAATCTCGAAAGATGAAGTTTCGTTATCGGTATATCAATATATTAGACTCTGAAGTTTGGCTCTCTTTGAAGATAGTCGAGTAATATTTGCGTATTTTATAAAAATTATGTGCATATAATACTCGTTAATAACATGCAGGAGTAACATGCATAATGAAATACAAAAATATATATTTCTTTTTAATTATTTAAATCTCTTCTTTTTTTATATACAATATTTCTTTCTTTATTATATATATCTTTTTTATATCTCTTTTAATTATAATATCTCTTACTAAAACTAAATATAATTCGATAATGTAATTTACATAATTAAATTGTGTACATATAGAAAAAAATGCATATAAAAATAATAACAATTACTGATGATAAATACATAATTAAATAACAAATTGAGTTATACACGTATAATTTTATTGCGATGGATATACAGTTGACTTCAAGTCTACATTTCTCTTCGAAAGATCGGAAAATTGCATCATTTTCCTCGATGTAATTTACATAATTAAATTGCGTACATTTAGAAATAATAATTATTATCAATAATAAATACATAATTAAATAACGAATTGAGTTATAAATATATAATATCGCGATGAATATACAGTTGACTCCAAGTTTATATTTTCTATCGAAAGAGCGGAAAATTGCGTCACTTTTCTCGATAGGTGCAATTCGGGGAAGGGCGCAATAGTGAGGGTTTCAAGCCCCGTAAGCCGCGTGTCCGTTGGGGGGATGCGGGGCACGCGACTGCCGCTCCATTGACCCGCGTTAGTTTTCCAACCCCTACTTCCGCCACTCGTTTCGGCTTAACCCTCCGACTGCTTGAGTCCCCCCTCCCCCCCCCC
>NW_021848537.1:900955-910601 GCF_003651465.1 Formica exsecta
CCCCCTCTCCCAAGCCCCCGGTTGGCCGGTCGCCACCGGGTACGAAGAGCCACCGAGGATCACTTTTATACGTTTCCCGCACCCCTCTTCCTCGTGTGTCTTGGCACGTAACACGCCACTCTCCACCTGACACCCCGCCACAGGGGGGCGGCTGGCAACTTTATTCGGAATTAACCCTTTGCACCCTCGGCAGGATGAATTGTGACTGTATTACGAAGTGTCAGAGTCTGACACGCGCGAGCCCTCGTTTTACTTTCCGATCTTTTCGCGATCGAAAGAGAACGTATTTTCACGAGTAATCTAATAATTTATTTATTTATTTATTATAATAATAATATAAAACAAATGTCGCTCGATTAATCTTGTTAACATTAAATAATCTTCTTAGATACGCGTATATAAGTATTTTTTTTTTTGCGTAATACACAATATTCCCGAGTATTATAATTCGCATAGCATGATAATAATGAAATATAGCAATGTCGAATCTAAAATGTTATTATCAATTTTATTTTGCAGTGGAATTTTTCTTTTAATTTAGCACCATCGCGCAATTTCCCGATTGAGATGCACGCGAGGTAAATTCGAGATCGATAACGAGAGAAAAAAGAGAGAGAGAGAGAGAAAGATGGAGACCCGGTGCAACGTGTCACGTCGCATTGCATGCACTTCCGTTTATCGATCGCGATAACAACGACGGCGCGATAACCGGCCCGGCCGGTCAAGATATCGATCTGTGATCGATTGTGCGCGATAACGCTTCGCACACGGGATAATCACGCGGAATGTCGCGATAATAAACGCGAACATCGCGTTACCGTTATCCCTCTATCATTTTTCCTTCTGCCGCCCCTCTCTGCTATTCCCTTTGTTCTTTTATCTTTTTTTTAAATCTTTTCCTTTCGTGTTTCTCACATCCTCCTTTACCTCTTATTTCTTATCATTTTTTCTTCCTGTTTTTATATTTCCTTTTTCGTTTATTATCATTTTTTCATTATTTTATATTCCCATTTTATTCGTTTCTAAAATTTGTAAGATTCTGAATATTTTTATTCTTTTATTAGTGCATTGCATTATTTTATGATTGCTTGTAATTAAATGGTTATTTTTTATTGTTTTCAGAGTTTTAATAAATGTGTTTATAAATATATAGTGGGAAATTTTTCTCAGGATATAATAAATCTCTCTCTCTCTCTCTCTCTCTCTCTCGCTCTCTCTCTCGCTCGCTC
The DNA here is from genome assembly GCF_003651465.1 of Formica exsecta. Lineage (NCBI taxonomy): Eukaryota > Metazoa > Arthropoda > Insecta > Hymenoptera > Formicidae > Formica > Formica exsecta. The sequence continues at coordinate 902,185 of NW_021848537.1, forward strand.
GCTCTATCTATCCATCTCTTTCAATCGATGTATAGGAAGTTCGCTCTACGCAGCGATACGATCTCGGTAGCGCGCTGGCCATCGAAGCAGATCAATTAAATGGAAACGAGCGCGATCGCGTTCCACGGTTCGATGTCTAAAAAACAGTCGGAGCGTGTTTACCGCAAAATAACGCTCATAAACGGGATGCGTAAGCGATGCCGTTGCGTGCGAATTTTCGACACCTTCATTCTATTTTGTTGCTTTGCATCGATATTGCTTCTTTTACACGCGGCGATATACATATAATATTCATAAAGTCCAAGCTACGAGAGATACAAAATAAATACCTATTTTTTTTTTTAATTCTTTATTGAAATCAACGTTTAATGACGATTTAATTTTCTTTTTTTTTTCTTTTTCTTTTTTTACTGACATTCTCTGTCTTGCACGCTGGAAGGAGATATGTCTCCTGGTCGACCGCCGTCGTCCTGGGTGTAAATTACAAGGCATGCGGGCGTTGTTCGCGCTCGCGGTACCACGCGTGATAACGATCGCGCGAGATTGGTCGTTGACAACGACGTTGAGGACGATGATCGAGACGCACGCGAGAAACCGGCGATCGAGGGTGGTCGACGATGAAGAGAGCGCCTCCGCTCGACCGGAAACTCGATCCCTGTCCTTGGCGCCGCTCGCGATCGGATTTCATCCCGATCTCGCTTCGACGAAAATTCCGTGCGATCGTGTACCGATGCATGTACATCGATCTTGATGAGACGTGACTTTAATCCCGCAGTTTGATATCAAAATACTTTGCATGGATATATTTTGTTTCTTTCTTTATATTTTTTTTCTTAAGGAAAAATTGATTAAAATTGAAATCCTAAATTATATATAATATATACATATAAATTGTATTTATATATATAATTAATTATATTTATTAAATTATTTATTTATTAATTATACAATATAAATTATATATATAATCTTGTATATAGATAACACACATTTGAATTTATATAATATTTAATTAACGCGTAGATTGCTTTATTCGAATTGAGATTAGTCGCGTTTCAGAGATATAGATATAGATTTTAGAGTTACAGATTGTAGGAAATTTGAGAATTTAAATACAATCTCTCTCTCTCTCTCTCTCTCTCTCTCTCTCTCTCTCTCTCTCTCTCTTTTATTTTCTCCATCTATATCTCTTTCCTTCTTCTGTTTTTTTTTCTTTTACGATACAAAGTTTATCGCTTCGGAAACTCGAAGTTCACATAGAGCGCGATGCCTCGATCGATAGCGGGATATCGAATGATTTTTTTCCTCTTACTCGGTTCCTTATCTCGGCGAATGCAACTACGGTCGGTCGGTCCAGAGTCTCGAAAACACATTGGCGCGATTAAATGCGGAAACGAGACGATAAGCGCTTGCACCGAGGTGCAGTCGCGCCGACGCAGATGTAGCTAATCAATAGAAATTATCAATTGCTAATTGCGGAGACTCCGTCATAATAATAAATAATCCGAAAAACAGAAATTGAAATTGCAGTAGGATAAGAGAGAGAAAAAAAAATTGCATCAGAATTAAGAAGGTGGGCAAAAATAAAAGATGAGAGAAGTGCAAATAAAAATAAGTGAAAGTATAAATTGGAATTAAATATAATGTGAGATTGTATCTGATTGGAATTGATAAAACAAATTTTACGAAAGACAAATTGCGGAATTTGAAACAAATATGTAAGATGAAGAGAGATGATAGGAGAAATGGATTTCTCTTATCGAGCGGAAATTTCAACTCTGACGACTTTCGTTGGATGTTGCAATGATTCGAGATGATAGTTTTTGTCCGCGATGTGGATTTTTATTGGCGATAGTCAACTCGGGCTCGCAAGGAGAATAAATAATGAATAACACGTTGTCGGGAGAGAATGCCGGAGCAGATAAACAACCGAGATGTGGAAGAGAGGGCCCTGTGGGTCAGATGAGATTACTGGCGTATCACTTGGCGGCCGCGGCTTATCGTTGGTCGCGATAACACTTGGACGCCCCCAGATCACTCGATAACCACGTTATCGACATCGGCTTCGTCCATCGGTCATCGCAGCCTTGTAACCTGATGGAAAAAGACCGGGGTCCAGATTCTCGCGAAATGCGTCCAATTCCAGATAAAGCCCGATTGAAATCGAGAAAATTAAATAATTGGAAATTGATCGTAGGAGATAAAAATCAGGTAAAATAACACGGAAAACTGCGCGATAGAAATAAAGTTTAAATAATGATAAACATCATATAATTACGATTGAATGTCTATATAAGAATGTTTGAGCGACTTTACTTCCATTGTTAAAATCGAATCGGGCAAAGACGAGCGGCAACTATATCGGCGCAATTTTTCTCAATTAAAGATATCCCGTAATTTCTCGACTTTCGATCGAGGAACGCGCACGATTCGCTTTCTCCTGGCGATCGGTCGATTGGCGGCGTCGATTCGCAGACATTTCTGCGCTCTTGGAGCGAGCACGGAAGAGAGAGATGCAAACAGAGAGAAAGATATATAAAAATATATGTATATGGAAGAAATAATTTACAGATAGGAAAAAGCTAATTTTCTGGAAGGATTTACGCGAGAACAAGAATCCTTGAATATATATAAATCAATCTTTAAAATGTTTAAGATAATAAAAAATGTATATACATATATAAAATGCAAAAAAAAAAAAAAAAAAAAATGACGAAATTTCTCAAAGAGGAGATTGAATCAAGTTTATTTTATGTGAAAAGCAATGTAAGACGAGAAAGGAAAGGGGGGAAAGAAGGGTACGGAGGGGGAGGTAAAGAGAGACGGTTTTCTCGGCCGGATCCTCTTGGCGGGAAGGAAGATCCGGTCCCGCGCAACCGAAAACTGGTTCGTGCGGCGTCAGATTGCGAAGATAGCCGTGTAGTTTTATATGCCGAGCTTCGCCGCGATATCGGACCGTCCCATCGGACACCGTCGGATGACTTTCCTGCGGATTCTTTCCTTCTCATGGGTTTCCGATACACACGGGGAGGCTGGCTCCCGCCAGCGGAGAGATTCAGGCTCGTATCTCACGTCGCGCGTTTTCTTCCATCCGAAGAAGATCCGTCGACGTTAATAAAGTGAACTCAAAGTTGATTAAAGGTGACGATAATTAATAATTATTTATAATATTTTTATTTATAATTATTAATTATAAATCGCGCGATTAATCCAGAAGGAGAAAAACAGAGCTTTATTGCTCGATTTATTTAACGAATTTATTATCGCACGAATTATTTTTATCGCAATCTAAAAGGTTGATTTACTTTTATTTCATAAAATTGTATTTAATATATGTTTTTCTTTTCTATCAGTACATCGAGAATTGCATCGCCTTGAGACATTTTATCGCAAAGACTGAAAGAGAAAGAGAGGGGGAATCATAAAATTTATATGTTTTTCTTTTCTATCAGTACATCGAGAATTGCATCGCCTTGAGACATTTTATCGCAAAGACTGAAAGAGAAAGAGAGAAAGAGAGGGGGGGGGAGGGGGTAGAGAGAGAGAGAGAGAGAGCGAAAGAGAAAGTATACGCGAGTAAGCCAGCAGGAAGGCAGGCAAGCGAACGAACGAACAGCAATGTGTAGTTCACTCATGTCAGCTGATACCTAGCGCGCGGCACAGAGGTGGTGTGAAATACAAAAGACCTTTTTGAATTTTTGTTTGGCAGAAACGGCCTGCGCCCGTCGCGCTTCTACGTCACTAAGGATAACATGATGGTGATGGCGTCCGAAGTGGGCGTCTATGATACTCCGCCCAGCAATGTAGTCCTGAAGGTAAACGAAGGAAAATAAGCGCATCCCAAGCACATCGGCCGATCTCACCGAGAGGGGGGAGGAGAGCGCCTCTCTCTTTGTCTGAGGCGGAGACAACTGACTCGCAGTACAATGATTTATATACCGACGAGTCTCAGTCATCTCCTCATACGCTCAATCTTTTTTCCCCCCGCCCCTATTCTCTCATCTCTCCGCGCCTTTTCTCTACATTTCACCCCGATATAGAACGATCTCGGCCGGTGGAAGAGCGATCGGGGAGGCGCCCTGCCCGGGGAAGTCGGACCTCTCTCTCTGTAGCCTCCAAGGATCCCCCAAGGAAACAAGGATGAAAGGACGCTCGTGTCATGCTGCTCGTGTACAAGAGCAATGCTTGCGCGTCTTTAACCACGCGACAAGCCGTTTTGTATTTTTGATCGACGCTTGAGAATTTTGTTGCACGGGAATGACTCTCGACTATGATGCCGCGACGACATCGTTGATCGGCGAGAGTGACGGTCACATGTCGTTCGAGTCTTATTCTCGCGTCAGCGAAGCTCCCAAGCGCGCATCTCTAGCTTCCGATAACACGCCTTCTCGCCATCATTCTTCGACAGTTCGCATTTCGTCTTGTCGACCGATTATTATTGTGTCACGAAACAATTCGCTTTGATCTCCCGCTGATTTCTCATTAGAGGAAGAAGAGAGGAGGCGAGATACGCGGTAGAGCTTTCCTTATCGGAAAATTCTCGGCGGAAAACTGCCAATCCGGGAGACGAGATCGGGAGCACGTAGCTTGTTGATTCCACGGAATAATGGTTTTGCAGATATTTATTGCTTGATAGGTTGCATGCTTACGCAAATTTTTAGTTCCAGAGGTCTTTGGTTATACAGAGATCGTTGATCATGTACGTCTCTTTGGTTATATACTCGGTTTACGATCCTCGGCTAGGTTGGTCTTGAATCTATGGCGTCTTCGTTTTCTGGGATGCAAGCGTGCCATCGTGCGATTTATTAAATCATCTTATTTTTCATCTATGCTATGTCTAACCAATATACGTTATTCATTACATCTTGTGTGGAATCTCTGTCGGAAGCAACAAGCGTATCGTTTCCGTTCCTCGTAATAAGAGTATATATTTCTCTCTATTATTAATATATTAAATCGTTACGATGAAATAACCGTTCGATACAATGAAATAATAACTCCATCCGATAAAAAAAGTTCTACCACACTCTCGTGAACAAGTATAGAATATTTTGTCTTAATATCGGACAATTTTGCGCGAATTTGTTATATTTAATATCGAATATTGCCGAAACAATGTAATGTACTGGCATTCTGCCTTTATGCGATGATGGTGATGATGATCGACCAATGCTCAGCTACTGGTTCATCACCATCGACTTCATCCACGATTCAAAATCTTTTCCCTTTTTGTTCGAACGCGAAAATTTCATATTTGAAAATTAAAGACGTATTTTAGGAGTATACCTAAAGAATCGGTAAAAGGGCAGACTGTCATCATCGTTTGATCCGCAATACCTACTTCGCTGTACCGTTGATATTATACATATGTATAATAGAGCTAATCACATATATCGTATTTTATTTATTTTTTGATCATGTATCATGTATAATGTATAATTTGTCATCTAGGGACTAGGTTTGTATAGAGCTGTAGGACCGTCATCCAGTGCTGTCATATGAATGTCGATCATCGACGTGTCAAATCCGTTCTATGGCGATTATCGGTGTACTCTTTTATTTGCAGAGTCGCTTGAAGCCCGGCCGAATGCTTCTCGTCGATACCGAAGAGAAGAGGATCATACAGGATGTCGAGCTGAAGCTGCAGATCGCTCGAAGCAGGCCTCATTCCAAGTGGCTCAAAGAACAGGTAGCTAAACGCGTGCTTTTCGCCGACCTGATGTAATTATTCGCGATCACCAATTCTCGCATTATATATATCATGATTATGAATATTCGCCTATTCCGAAAACGAAACGGCAGAAACTTCGAGCTCTCGATATTTTTTTTACGTTTTTCCGTTATTTTCATGTAACGCGAACACACTCCGTGTACATATGTATAATTGGTATTTTTGTACATAAGTGTACAACTTACGTACCTGCATGATTATCGTATAATTATATTCGCTAGCGCGAAAAAAAATTAAATAGATTTTTTGCTTTTTTCCATAAAAATCAATTGACTAATCCTCCTAATTAATCAATTAATACATCCCAAAGATCTTTAAGATAAAGATAATATTTAATTGGCAATTGATTTTAACAATTAAAATCGCGTTAAAATTTATACCAAGATTATCCTTGTAAGAAAAAAGTGTTCTAATACAAAATTAACTTTTTTTCTCGTATCGCTGCACGTGCCGTTACCATCGTATATGCAGAGGGTGAGTCGTTCATACCAATTTGAATGTGTTGTTTTCATTTTAATGCATTATATAGACGTAGTAGTATAATCGAAGAATATAATAAATTGTTATACGTATACTAGGTAAGTAGCAATATATTGTAGTAAAAGGAATTATGAATAAATAGTACAGTTTGATACACGGGAAAATCTTGGGCGATTCTTTTTCGCATGGAAAAATCAGTCTACCGCATTTGTCGACTAATCTTGTCCTTTTATTTTTGTTTTGTCAACTAATTTACTAATCAATTAATTACTAATGAAATTTCTGACGTGTGATATTTGCTTGAATTTTTTTCTATCATACAACTCAAAACATCTCTTTTTCTAATTACAGTGCCAAATCTATTCTTGAATCTCCGCGAAAAAAAGATTTTTAACTTCGACTAATAGATAGCGATGTCTTTTTTGTTAACGCAGATCACTATGGACGAATTGCGTGCCGCGCATGCTACTAATGACAATACGGGAGATGTAATTGGAAATGATCTATCCGCCGAGACGACTGTCGCGAAGAAAAATGTTCTTAACGGAGTAAATGAGGTCTCGGCGGTGAATAAAGTCTGGAGCGGCGATAAACGACTCTCTCTTTACGGTTACACTCTGGAGACCATCAACCTGCTACTTTTACCCATGATGCAAACCAAGTACGAATAAATTCTTTCGACGATATTATCGTCTTTTTCAATACGACGATAATGCTATTCCAACTGCCCAATAAATATTAAAACGAACACTTTCAGGAAAGAATCATTAGGATCCATGGGCAACGACGCTCCCCTGGCATGTTTGTCGGAATTCCAACCATTATTGTACGAATATTTCAAGCAATTGTTTGCGCAGGTACGCGATAAAAATTTGACTCTCCATAACTCGACATATAGAGTAATTAAAAAAAAAAAAAATGATTTTAAAATATTTTACTAAGTACGATCAAATATATATCTGACGCATGTGCGTATATTAATGCGTCCCACACAATTATGATTTTCATAATCAGGTAACAAACCCACCGATCGATCCGTTCCGCGAAAAAATCGTGATGTCGATGCTCTGCCCGATCGGGCCCGAAAGCAACATCCTGGAAACGAGCGAGTTGCAAGTACATCGCTTGTTCCTGCCCCAACCGATACTGTCCCTGAGCGATCTCGAGGTTCTCAAGCGCACGACGCATCGCGGCTGGCGAACAAGAGTGATCGATATCACTTACCCCATTGAAGACGGTCCCAGCGGCTTGTCGAAGACGCTGAATCGTATTAATAATGAGGCTAACGCGGCTGCCAGAGATGGTTATCAGCTTCTCGTGTTATCCGACCGACAAGGTGGTCCGTCAAGGTGAGGAGCTCACGTAACCTACGGAACGAAATATTAAGTTTTATTAAGATTAAAAATAATCTTGTAAGGAAGGAAAATCTACAATTTTCAAATCATTATATTTTGTTGACTTTAGAGTTCCGGTAAGCAGTCTGCTAGCTCTGGGTGCCGTTCATCATCATTTAATCGAAGAGAGACAACGAATGAAGGTCGGTCTTATTCTGGAAACAGCGGAGGCTCGAGAGGTTCATCACATCTGCGTGCTACTCGGTTACGGAGCGGACGCCATATGTCCTTATCTAGTATTCGAAATGGCGAAAAACCTGAGGGCAGATCGCGTTTTCGACGAGACCTTCACCGATGACGTTATCTTTAAGGTAAATCCTTAAGGACTTCCTTATAGAACGAAAATACTTGTTGGATGAACATGACGTAACGCTAATTGTAAAAATTATTCTTTATTTATATGTATATGAAAAAAAGATAACAATAATTGCTTAAATATCGCAGAATTATGCGGAGGCTATGGAACGAGGAATCGCGAAAGTGATGGCCAAGATGGGAATCTCAACTCTGCAATCTTATAAAGGAGCCCAGATATTCGAGGCAGTTGGACTAGCCGACGAAGTTATCGACAAATGCTTCAAGGTACACTTCCTTTTCGAATCTCAGAGAGTAAAATTAAAGAGAAATTAAATTCCTATATCTATATATATCATTCTTTTATTATAAAAAAAAACTTTGGATTAATGTAAAATATTTCCCGAATCTAGAACACAAAAGATAAACTGATCTAGATTTAAAAAAAAAAAAAAGTCATTTTCTTCAAATCTTTGGAGGGATGCAAATGATTAATAATTGGATCCAATTCATGAATG
>NW_021848537.1:914982-919475 GCF_003651465.1 Formica exsecta
GTAGAGACGAGGATGTGGGGACAAAATTATCGCGGACGAGCGTAAACAAGCGGGCGAAATTAACCTTCCAATTTCTGTGGCTTGTTGCTAAATAATCGATCGCCGAAGTCCCCGGCCGCCTCACTCTCTGCAACAGGTGCGACTCGTCGAGCCGCGGTTACATGTTGCGAAATCTCTCTTCGTTCCTAACTTGAAGTATATTTTCACATCACCATATAGCGCGTTACTTCGAATATTAAAAAAAAAAAAAAAGAAAAGTGAAATATTTTATATTTTTTAATAAACTACCAGAAAAGAATTGTCTGTATATCATCGATTCTAATTGACATCCATTTATTTCACGTGTATGTTTTACTACTAAAAATATTATATTCTATTATTTTGATTTATTACTCTAAAAAAATTTCTATCAGCAATTATCACAATTTTAACGATTTATTATGTATAGTTTTTCCTTGTTTGATATATTGATAAAAATCTTCTCGCGATTATATGTATAAAATACGATGAGCCTCGATGACTCGAATGTCACGCTGTGCTTTTGCTAAAATAAATTTTAATTTACCCTCTCACATAATCGTAAGACGATCGAAATGCGTCTTGTAATATGCGCCATGGCGCATCGTGTAATAGCGACCGATCTGCGTCGGATAAGCCACGCCAACTATTTCGAGTTATAGCCCGGCGAGAGAGTTACGAGTCGCTCGCTCGTGGGATTTATTAACCCTTTCGCCGCTAAAGACGCATGTTTGCGCGTTTAGCAGGAATCGAGAATCTCGCGACACTCGGTACAATGAAAATTAATTCGTCCAGTGGAGCAAAATTATTTATAAAAAAATGGAATACAATGTTGACCATTATAAAATGAATAGAAATAGCTTTAATATTTTTTCGAAAACCAAAAATTTTCTTGTATTTCTTATTCTAGATTTAAAAAATAAATAGTAAAATAATAGAATTTTTTCTCTTGTATTAGAATTTATCGACAAATATGATTATTAATGTGAATATTATATAATGTAATTTTTCTCGATAATTTTATTTTTTCCCTTTATTATTGTTTTGTCCCGTTTTTAATAACTTGGCTTTTTTTTTTTTTTTTTTTTTTTTTTTTTTTTTTTTTTTTTAATTATTCTTGTTACAACATTAATCATGTAATTTATTTATTATATCGAAGGGATTTTCCCTTTCTATTAAATAAATAAATAAATAAATTTTGAATCGATTGATGCATGGAATATCGACGAATATCGAAGATTTCGGGAACAATTTTTCGATTCTTTGGGAGGAGGTTGTCGTCGACGGCGAAATCGATAATGATAACGAAAGCACAGGTACCCGCATGTTGTTTACCGCTCGCGACTTCCGATCGGCGAAATAAACAGGCGCAACGCTGTTAAAAATATGCCCATGATACCGCAAGTGCGTCGTCGATGCTTATCGATGCTTGCCGAGTGATAATTAACGATCCTCTGGGTCAGCATGTATATCAGCGGCAATATTTATCGCTTCAAACTTTGCCTGGTTTCGTAGAATTCTCGATAATCGGAATATTGGAAAATAACGATAGAAATGTAAAAAATCATGCAGCTTGGATGACACATCGTCTCTAATTATTCGCCTTTGAATAAATATACACTAAAAAAAAAAATATTGTTAATTTGACTAAATCCGTTCAACTAATTACAATTTTTTTAATTGAAATATTTATATATTTAAGTCAAATATACTTCATGTTAGATTTAATATGTCGTATTTGACTTAAATATATAAATATTTCAATTAAAAAAATGAGAATTAGTTGAACGGATTTAGTCAAGTTAACAATTTTTTTCTTCAGTGTATATAATTAAATTATTCTGGCATGATATCAAATATTCGATTCTTGTCGCTTCTAATTTCTTCCTTTGCGGCTCGCAAAATTAGAAAAATGTCGTCGATTGTAAAAAATTTCAAATTTAAAAAAGAAGAAAAAGAAATTTACACTTATTATTATGTATATTTAATTAATAATAATAAAGTGCTTTGTCTTTAGTGCTAATGATTTGTCCTAATCAAATTTGCACTTTTTATGTTGCAGGTAAGTGCAAAATCAAGTACGACAATCAGAGAATTTAGATTCCGATAAGGATGCCTTTAACATCGAAATCAGTGAGTATTGTACATTTTTTTTTTGCTGACTGTTAACGGCTAAACTTCATTATTTCGCGGTTAATGGACGTCCGCTTTCGATGTTCACCGGAAAATGATTGTTATTCATTATGTGAATGGCATAGATTAGAACGTTAAACAACATGTGGTGACGGCAGCTTTAACGAGCCATCCGTAAATGCGTCGAAAAGGATTAAAATTATCACTAAAAGATGAACTTTTCACAAAAGCTGCGATTTTTACGTTATATTTTTTAGCTATTGAGGGTTTTTTTAGCTAAGAAAAAAATGGTAGCAAATAAGCAAATATTTAAAAAAATTAAGTAACAAATAATTTCAACCAGTTTCAACTGAAACATGAAAGTGATTAATTTAATTGAGATTTTAATATAGCGAGATAATTTTTATTTTAAATAATCCTTAAGATTTAAATAATTTGAGATACAAGCTATCTTAACTCTCTAAAGAAATTGAATTTTTTATTTTAAATAAATATACATAATTATAATATTCGATTTTAAATAATCTGAGAAATTTGTAAAAAGTTTTCAGATAATTTAAATTTTATATAAAGTTTTCTTCCTCTAAACTTGGTTATTATTTAATATCCAAGTTATATATGTAAATATTATAATATATTTGCATTATTTTTTAAGTCACGCATAATTATTCTGAATAACTTGCTTCGATAATTTTTCAGATAGGGGTTATTAGTTACACAATAGAATTCTTGATATTTCCATATCTCTCGATTTTTTTTTCACTTTTTTTCTCCTTTTTCACGTTTGTTTATCTTGCCAACGTCTTATATATCGCTTGCATTTTGCCTTTATCTTCATAACGCGTTCCGACGGGGCTTGCCCCAGAACAATAAACCGATCCCCCCTCCCCTCCTCTTCTCTCTTTCTTAGCTCGTCTCTCTCTCTCTCTCTCTCTCTTTCTCTCTCTCTATCGGCGATATACCAAGTTGGTATGCGGTGCAGATTACGATTTGTCGTTAGCCTTGCGATAAACTTTATGTCGGCGATGGTGATATCTGTCGATTTGCAACGCATTAAAACATCCGCGCTAGGCGCTTACAGCCGATAGACTTTTCCAGAGTCGCTCGCAGTTTCATGCGATTCTCATGCGATAATACGCGTGTCACCGATAGTTACGTTAATGCTCTCGCTTACTTTAGCACGGTCGGATAACAGTTCGGTTGATTGCCCCAACGTAGATTATTCAGAAAGATGGCTGAATACTTTTTTTTTGCGACGCGATTGCTATTAAGAATCTTATCGGAGCTATCTCCGAGCAAATAATGAGAAGATAATTATTAACGGATAGATATAATACCAGAATTAATCTACATATATATTTTTCTAATTAGAATAAAAGATTATATATATATATACACACAAATCAATATTGTAAATTAGTTATATTATATTTAATAATTATATTATATATTTTAAAAATAACAAATATTGTAAATCAATTTACGAATATCAGAAATAATAAATTTTAGATCAACAATTATATTTGTTGCAATTTCAATTATGAGATCTTACAAGAGATAATAATTAACTTCTGGTATTTTGACGTAATTATTATATTAATCATATTCCACGCGTTTTGATGTATATAATGTACATATATTCTCTTAATATATTCAATCGTTCGTCAAGGTGAAAAAAATTAAAGTCGCGATTAGACGTGGGATTAGTAGAAGCGCCGCACGATTCGCGTTCGTTATCACGCGCACTTTATAGCATCATAGATAGTGAGCGTTCTCAAGCGCGGTATAGTTCGCGCTCGGTTAAAGTGGCGGGTCCGTTGTGGCTCCCCTCCATTGTGTGCGTTCTGCCCGATTGTTTCTATTCAGACACCCGTTAACGGCGCGTATCCTGGCGCGCCCCTAATTGCACCCCGCGCGTACATAATCGCGCGAAACTCTGAAAAGTACCGTGAATTCATTCTCTTTTTTGCGATATATAATATTTTCGTGAAATAGGAAAATTGGAAAAATTTCCGAAATTTTCTTGTCAACCACAACAGACGATTATATCATCTTCTAGAGAGAGAGATTAAAATTTTTTTACAAAAGTAGGAGATTCTCTCTCTCTCTCTCTCTCTCTGTATTATTAATTAATATTATGTAGACACTTTTAAGAAATTATTTTTCTATTTCAGAAAATAAAATGATTTTTTTTTGTGTATGCATTTTGTTCTCAAGATTTTCTATAAAAATGTTATAAAATATATTAGAAATAAATATATTTTATTAAATATATATATTATATTTTATATTATATATTATAAATATATATATTATATATATAAACAATTATATATAAAACA
>NW_021848537.1:928426-931981 GCF_003651465.1 Formica exsecta
ATTTTTAAAACTTCCAAAGTCAAAATTATTTCTAAAAGGACTACTTTCACCTCTTATTTCTTATAATTGTTACCAAAAGTTACGTAGAACTATTAAATTAAATTTATATTAAGTCTTACTGTTTTAGAAACATTTAATATTATTTAAATATAATATATTACTGGTATATATTATATATATACATACATAATGTATGTTTTTTTGCGCGCTAGGAATTTAAAGTTCGGGTCGACGTTCTCAAACTAAGCGATCTTAAGACACAAAAGAGGATCAGATAAAAGATTTTTGTCCTCCTCCTCTTCCCTGCATTGGTCGACTTTCCCCGCGTTCTCTCACGATTCCTGGTGCACGAGTTGCATCGGGTTGCATCGCCGGGGCCGCGCTTCGACGATGCGCTCCGGGCTGTGTGCGTTGCGATCCGGTATCTCTCGTTACACTTATGCAACCCGAGATTTATTGCCGATGATTATGCGCGGATGGAAGTACGCGCTGCAAGAGGGGGAGGAGGAGGAGGAGGAGGAGATGGGCCCTCGCCCTCGGCTATCGAACGGCCGCTATCGATTGACGTGGCCGCGACGTCGTCCTCGATGTAGTATCCCGCCTATCGATGCCAAACACGGTGCTCTACCTGCTCGTCGAAGAGAGGAGAAGCTCGCATCGCCGCCATTCTTGCGCCCATCAACTGATTTCTCTCTCTCGATCGACGTCAATATTGAGAGAGAAGCACGAAAGTATATATTTATATTTTATGTTAAAATTTTTTAATCTATCTCTCTCTCTCTCTCTATCTCTCTCGTAATGGAATTTTATATGGGAAAGATAGTTTGGATGTATCTTTAGAATATATCTTTGAAATAATTGATGTATTTTTAAATATTTTATAATGTATAACTTTTTATATCTACTCGCGTACACAGATTTATTTTTACAAATAAATTAAATATAGATTTATTAATAATAATTAAATTAATAATAATTTATTAAAAACATTTTATTAATAATAATTAATAATAAATATAGATTTATTAATAATAAAATAAATTTACATAAATATAAATTTATTTGCACAATTAAAATAATTGAAGAATATAATTACATATGTAACGAGATTAATGAATACGTAATTTAGCATTCGGTTACCGAATTTCGTGTCGAAAATGAGAAAGTCACGACGAGATGATTGATCGATCGATCGTCGTGGCTTCCGCGTCGGTCGATCGGTTATCGCTCGCGTACGCTAATTACTAATTAGCCACTCGCGACTCTCGACGGATTCGACGAGGCTATTCCACGCGATGGGGTTAATAAGGCCTCGCGCGGTAGAGGGGAAGCGCCCCCTCTCTGCTTCGTTTTTCTCGACGATCGGCCTCCCATCGCTAATTAATATTACGGACCCCGTTAAAATTCCACCGCTTGATGAATACATTCTAATTTCTACGTCTTAGATGCTCCAACCGCGCTGAATCTCCTTTAACGATCGGCCGATTTCTCGGCCGATAAGGCTATATCGTTAACGAGGATCTCCCTGAACCCTTTTCCTATCCTCACGTCCCGAACTCTATTTATCTCTTCCTCGCTTCTTTATCCTTGCACCTCTTCTCCGCTTCTTCTTTTTCCGCTCATTGATTGTACAGTATGGTGTCTAATGTTATCGTTGTTATTATCATTATCGAAGCCGTCCTATTAATTAGAGATTATTGATGATATGTCCGAGATCTGTTGGAATCTTGTTAACGCCAATCGCGCAATTTTTTTTGCAAAAATTTTATTTGCAATTGAAATAAATTTTTTCTCTCTTTCTTCATTATTGAGATATTATCGCAATGATTACCGTTATTTTTATTATTATCGTCGATATTATTTTATTAATTAGAGATTCTTTATAAGACGTCTGCATTTATTATATCCTTATTAGTATGATTTTGCAATTTTATGTTGATTAATTTTTTCCTTTTCTTCTTTGCATATTTGCAATTATTATTTGCTATTGCATTATTGATTATATATTGCATCGTTTTATTAATTGAAGAATGTTAATGATTTATTCAACCTTCAAATTCGTCTCTACTATATATTAGCATTAATACGATTTCACGATTTTCTCTCTCTCTCTCTCTCTCTCTCTCTCTCTCTCTCTCTCTCTCTCTCTCTCTCTCTCTCTGGACTCTCAAAATTTTAACAATTTTTATTTTAATTAATAATTTCCCTATCTTTCTTTAATCAGAAATTTTAATGTACATTTTAATGTCGTTTTTTTTTAAATAACTTTTTGTTGTTGAGAAACGTCAAATATAGAAAAATTAATATATAAATATTTTGAGATGTATCGAGAAACGCAGTTTTTGACTTGAGTTTAAACGAGGGCGACGATTGTTAAGAGAGAGCGAGCCGCGCAAATTCATTTTAATGATTGCGCCACACTATCGCGCGCTTGTTTACGCCTCGATCGCTCGCTAATAATATCGTTATGTAAATTCGAGAGGTTCTCGGGAGCGATTTGCGCTGATACGATACGATGCGATACGATAGAACGCGATACCAGCTCGCTCTCTCGTCGTCGGTATCGATCGCGCGTTGTCGATATCCCGCTCGTAAATTCGAGGAGCGTAGAACGTAACAACTCGATCGTCAAGCGCGAAAAATATTGCGCCCTAATTGACAACTCCAGTCGCATTTAATGAAAATTGAGACAGACAAAAGTTAAATTCGATTAGAAAAATTAATATTAAAATTAAAATTAAATTTCAATGATTTTCGGATTTTCTACAAAGCTTTGACGTTTAAGGATCGAACGATGCGCACACACAGAAAAATACATACTATATACAAATAAATATTATTTGTTTCAAGTATTTCAAAAGTTCATATATCCGCAAATCTATCATATAAGTTCATCATAAGCATCAAATTTATTCAAAACTGACAAGCGTGAAGGGTTGTTTTCGTACTGTGAGATTTTGGGCAGAATTTCGCGTCGTCTTCCCTCGCATTTATGGAGACACGCGTGTGTCCCCGTGTGCGCGTACGTGTGCGTTGAATAATGTAGCCCAGGCCTCTATCAGCATAACCTCGTCGAGAGAGCAGACTGGACATCGTGCGCTCGCTTGCAGATACTTGGCTCATTCGCGATAGATCGCTGAAAGATTAGGGATATCCTCGTCCTCGTTCGAGTTTATCGGATCGCCGCCGTTTGCCCCCCTCACTCTCACCCCCCTCTCTCTCTCTCCCCCGCCTACCGCGCTCCACTTGTCGTAGATTCTCTCGTCTGCTCGATTTTCGTCGTCCGCTCGTCCGGCTTTGTAGATGTGTGCTCGTCTATTTTCTGGCGATCGGATACAATCATCGTATTCGATCCGAGCCAGATTTTTTATGAAGAACAAAACGCACGATGTATGCACATTAAAATTTATATTGTAATCAAAATTATAGATATTACTATAAAATATATAATCTTGATGTAGTCTTTTTCTTCTAGTCAATTAATCTCTCTCTTTAATTAAAAATGTAATAATATTATATTACAATATTTTTTTATAATGTATTATAATATTTATT
>NW_021848537.1:931992-932671 GCF_003651465.1 Formica exsecta
AATAAAAATAAATTTAAAAAATAATAATAAAAATAAAATAATAAAAATAAAATAATAATAATGATATTCTTCTAATCGAGCGATTTAGATAACCAATACGGACGACAAATGCTTGAAGACAAGACACGGGTTATATTTATTAATAATATAAATTATAAATCATTATACACGTTTCGATGTATACGCGGTGTTTCGAATTTCTCTACTCTCTATCAGATATTTCTGCCGCCCCGTTTGATAATAAAATCTAGATAGAAGCTGACAAAGCCGTGAGGGACGGGACCGTTGTTGCTGCCGCCGTCGTTGCTGCACGAAAAGTCGTCCTTTCGATCGACAGGACAGCAGCAGCAGCAGCAGCAGCAGCAGCGGCGGCTACGATCTTTCCTGCTCGCTCATGTAAGTCGCCAAACGTAGACGGACGTGGCGGTTCGGCCCACTCACCGCGACGCCATTGTAGCGAGATAAAACAGTGATAGGGAGATCAATGAAGGCGATAGGTGAAGTTATTACCGGATAGAGGGAGAGAGAAAGAGAGAGAGAGAGAGAGGGGGGGCGAGGGCGCGATACGAAGAGAGAACAAGCTCTGGAGAGCTCATCGGGAGGAAAGGACGGAGAGAGAGAGAGAGAGAGAGAGAGAGAGAGAGAGAGAGAGAGAGAGAGAGAGGGAGAGAGAGAGAGG
>NW_021848537.1:932950-938056 GCF_003651465.1 Formica exsecta
GGAAAGAAAAAAGAGAGAGAGAGAGAGAGAGAGAGAGAGAGAGAGAGAGAGATGGGAGGGAAGGGAGGAAGCGGAGAGGAACGGGCGGGCGAGAACGGGCTCCGATAAGCAGAAACAGTTATCAAGAAATGGAAATGACTGATAAAGCGCCGCGCATTACGCCGCTCGTTTTTAATGTTACATTAAACCCGTCCTCCGGATTGTACCGGGTGTCTCGCGAGTTGATTATTTTGGGCACTCAGTCATTTAGCTATTAACTATTTACTCTTTTCGTTCTTCACTATTTTTTGGGACATCTCTTTCATTCATGATTTTAATAATTTCCGACGACAAGAGAGCGATTAGTTTTCTTTTTTTTTTTTTTTTTGCAAATTACTTTTTTTAATTTCTTTATTATTAAAAAATAAATTAATAATTATTATGAGACAGTGGATTATTAATTGTTATTGTATATATTTATAAAAAACTTATCAACCGACGTTTTTATTTTATTGTATATTTCTCAGTCATCCTTTATATTCGGCGAAGGATTAATTCAGTAGAGAGAAAAAGAAACAGAATTTATATTCACGAGAGAGAGAGAGAGAGAGACAAGGGGTGGAGAAGGAAGATTGGGAAGAGGGGTATGAAAGGGTTGAAGGTTTTTTAGCTTCGACAGCAGGCATGGCTTCCGATATCGGCGGCGCGATCGAAACGTCACCGCTGTTTCTGGTTAAGCGCATTCGCGCGCTTATCGCCGGCGCATCGCCAGACATTATGCTAATCGCTTATCGATCGTCAATATTTATGCCTCCTCCCGTCGGCGGGAGGAGGGCGGGGGGGAGGGAAGGGAGACGACGAGGCTCGAAATCTCTGGCGACGACTGCGAGAGAAGAGCCGAGTATACCTATATCGATCGCGAGTCCTTAAACGAATCGAATTCGCAATCAGATCTTATCAAACGCCACCACGCCGATTGATCGAGACGAGCGAATTAATCGTCTCGCTCTCGTTCTTATTTTTTTATTTATTTTTCTTGGACGAGATAAATTTGTTTAACTAATCAATGAATAAATTATGTTTGATTTATTAGGTATACGATTTTTTAAATGAATTTTCTTATTTAGTTTAATTTAATTTAATTTAATTTAATTTAGTTTCTTTTTATTTTATTTTCTTACATTATGATATAATGTTAAATAATTATCGTTTAATAATTATATATTTATTTGTATTAATTTATTTAATGAGAGGACGTTTTATTTATTAATTTTCCGCGGAAGGATTCGCGAGTGTCTTGTCGCCTTCTTTAATAATCTTCGCTTATCATTTTCGGACGTCAGTTATTACGCGCGAGAGTTTATAAATACCGAGAAATATTGTGAAAAATCTGTTTACACAATAAGTGTCGGCCTGTCATTTTTAATCGGCCCGACACAATTCCGGCCGGTTTTGCGTGTTGCTCTCTCTCTCTCTCTCTCTCTCTTTCGTTAGATTCTGCCACGATATATATATATTTATAATCGAGGTAAGTGGTATTTATTAAGCATAATATTCATTATATATTGGCATCTTTAATGGAAACAGAATTTTATAAATATTTATTATAGATATTTTTCTCTCTCCCTCTCTCTCTCTCTCTCTCTCTCTCTCTCTCTCTCTCTATATATATATATATATATATGGTGTGTATATTTGTAAGATTACATGTATGATATATCTTCAATAATGACGAAACGAGCGCCACGATGCCAAAATAGCTTCTGCTGCGCCTAAAAGTTCACTTTTGAAGTTCACGGTTGCGATTATCTAGTCGAGAGAACGCGCCAATAATCTGTACTTGACCTCACCGCCAGACGGGCCCGATATGATTGTCCGTCCGTGATTACGTTCCTCGTTCGTCTTTTTTTTTTTTTTTTTTTTTTTTTTTTTTTTTTTTTTTTTTTTTTTCTTCGCCCGTCATTTTCGCTGTACGGAGTGTAAAAAATCGATCAAAATTGGACTATACCAATCGATAGAAAACGCGCGCTTATCGCCGGCGCATCGCCAGACATTATGCTAATCGCTTATCGATCGTCAATATTTATGCCTCCTCCCGTCGGCGGGAGGAGGGCGGGGGGGAGGGAAGGGAGACGACGAGGCTCGAAATCTCTGGCGACGACTGCGAGAGAAGAGCCGAGTATACCTATATCGATCGCGAGTCCTTAAACGAATCGAATTCGCAATCAGATCTTATCAAACGCCACCACGCCGATTGATCGAGACGAGCGAATTAATCGTCTCGCTCTCGTTCTTATTTTTTTATTTATTTTTCTTGGACGAGATAAATTTGTTTAACTAATCAATGAATAAATTATGTTTGATTTATTAGGTATACGATTTTTTAAATGAATTTTCTTATTTAGTTTAATTTAATTTAATTTAATTTAATTTAGTTTCTTTTTATTTTATTTTCTTACATTATGATATAATGTTAAATAATTATCGTTTAATAATTATATATTTATTTGTATTAATTTATTTAATGAGAGGACGTTTTATTTATTAATTTTCCGCGGAAGGATTCGCGAGTGTCTTGTCGCCTTCTTTAATAATCTTCGCTTATCATTTTCGGACGTCAGTTATTACGCGCGAGAGTTTATAAATACCGAGAAATATTGTGAAAAATCTGTTTACACAATAAGTGTCGGCCTGTCATTTTTAATCGGCCCGACACAATTCCGGCCGGTTTTGCGTGTTGCTCTCTCTCTCTCTCTCTCTCTCTCTCTCTTTCGTTAGATTATGCCACGAGATAATATTATTTCCGAATCGACCTTCATTCTCGACATGTGCCGACATGCGTCACGCACGTAATCTTGCGTTCAAGTTCGTTGAAAACGTGTTCGTTTCTTCGATTGTTCCGCTGATGATATATCATTGATTCTTCGATGCATCATTCAATTTTCGCGTTATCGGAAAATCAGTAGTGAAAGCGTGGAATTTATTCCCGCCGAAATAAAACGAGCAGATTTATTTTGACGGAAGGATCAACACTTCCCGAAAATAAAAACAATAACAGGAATGAAAAACACAGTAGCTGTAATTCTATAAAATCTTTTATTTATATATAATTCGATTTATATATAATTTGTAAATTAATCGCGATTTTTAAATTTCCAATCCGATCTGACGCGCGACGCGATTAAGGCCTTTTAATCTTGAAAAAAAGTATCACGAGAGCGAGGAGCGGCTCTTTAAAAGCCAAGTTGGGAGTCTTAACGGCAGGACGACGGCCCCGAAGGACGTCACGTGACGCGGGTGATGACCCGGCGTGCGCTGTCACGCGGTGCAAGGTGCGTTCTTCTGACGTCGCCGACGGTTCTCGAGGACACGCCGGAGCCGCGAGAGTATCTGCTATCTTGTGACATTGAAGAGTCGCGGTATCTGTGCCACCGAGTCTGCTCCTCAGCAACCTGCTGCTGCGACCGAGATACGTCTCTGTCCACCCCCGCCTCCTCCATCTCTCTCTCTCTCTCTCTCCCTCCCCTCCTCTCCTCTTCCTCTCTCTTTCTCTCTCCGTCTTTCTGTCGACCAGCACAACTTTGCGCCGTTTTGACGGCCGGAAGATAACTAACGTACTCGTCCTTCCCTATCTCTCACTCTCGCTTCTCTCCCTCCCTCTTGTCCCGTGACACGGACCAAAATGCAATTGCGGGGTGCAAAACGACAGTGTCGCGTACTCTCGCACCCTGAAGGACATTTCGGGGAGGGATTTTAATCGAGGGATCTCGAGTTCCTTCGAGCAGATACGCGCGAGAAATCTAACGTCAAGATTAAATAGTTTTTATATCGGTATAGCCTTGATATGTCAAATCTCGCACATTTAGTGTAATTATATTAATAATATATATATATATATATATATATTTATAATCGAGGTAAGTGGTATTTATTAAGCATAATATTCATTATATATTGGCATCTTTAATGGAAACAGAATTTTATAAATATTTATTATAGATATTTTTCTCTCTCCCTCTCTCTCTCTCTCTCTCTCTCTCTCTCTATATATACAAGTTAAAAATTTTTATATTAATGAAAGCTATCCAGTTTTTTTTTTTTCGGTACATTTGCAAATCTAGCACTTGAAACTTAAGTAGCTTTGTGTTTTTTTTTTTTTGTATGATTGAAAAGCATTAGAAAACGCGTGCAATAAAAAAACATTTTAGAAAGCTGCACCAAAAAATTTTAAAAATATTTTCTTTACCTGGAATTTTGAACAAAAATACCTGAAAGATCAGGGAATTTTTTTTACAAAATTTGAGTAGACACTGAATTTAAGTTACTTACTTTATAGCATTCGAAAAAAAGGTTAAAATACGAGAATGTAAATTTCCTGACATCGATTATACACGTCTTCAGTCAGGCTCTGACTAGATATTTAGATACCCATCATTTTTTTCTCTATATATCAAAACACAAGCAAACATAAAAAAACACCTAAACACGCGCAATCTACGAATACTTGGCTGGCAAAATGAACGACGTCGGAGCGACGATATAACCGGAAATCATTCCTCCGCCATCGTCCTAGATTAACCGAGCCTTATCGCTGCAGGATCGCCGTCTTCTAATCAGGCAATACCGATAACAGATTTATCTCATTCCATGTCTTATCTCGCCCGTTCTCCATTTCCGCTTCTCTTCCGTTCTGCGCGCGATAATTTTTATCTTCTCATCTATCTGTACTGTTCCATTCCCTCCCTCCCCCTCTTCCCCCTTTTGATCTCCAGAGAAAGAAAGAGAGAGAAAAAGAACAATAGCGTTCCCGCTCGCGAGACGTTCGGCAATTTGTTTACCGATACAGGAGAAAGAGAGAGAGAGAGAGAGAGAGAGAGAGAGAAACGACGATACAGAAAAAAGATTGAAAAGAGAAATAGTGGAATCTAAGAGGGGGAGGGGACGGGAGGCGTAGAGGGAGGAGGAAAAAGAGAACCGGATGAGTTGTACGCAGTCGGGCCTCTAATCTAGCGGCTGCGATCTAATCTCCCGCTGGAGATCTGGCATCGTATCCCCTTATCAGCCGGCGAATCTCTCCTCCCTCTCCCTCCCTCCACCCCCTCCCTCTCTCTCTCTACCTCCCCCTCC
>NW_021848537.1:938810-951785 GCF_003651465.1 Formica exsecta
CCCCTCCCTCCCGCGTTATATCAGCGAGCCGACGCGACGGTGTCCTAGTTTATACACACTTCGATATCCTCGCGATAACACGTCGAGTCAGCAGCGCCGTCCTTCCCCTCCGCCCTCCCCCTCTCCCGTGCTCTCCTTCGCCTTCTTTATTTTCTTCTTCTTCTTCATGGTCGCTAGGTTGATGTTAACATAGACGGACTTTACGGACGCTCGATGGCAATTTCAAGAATGGTGGTCCTATCGCGAAAGGAGGAGATAAAAATGGCGTGAAAGCGTATCGATCGAAAGTATCGGCCGGCCCTGATAAGGAATTTATCGACGATCGAGAGGGTTTCGCGCCCGGTTCGTCAAAATTCTTGTCTCGCAAAGAGTTTCTTCAGATAATTTAGATAGTTTCTGTAGACATTCTGACGTAAGCATATGCATACGAGGATATTAATCTCGTCTGTCTGACCAAAACGGGGTGTTTATCACTTGAGAGCGCGAAAGGTTGACCCCTTCCAAGTGAAATTTATTTTTTTATTATCTACACTGATTAAATTTAATTCAATATAAACGTCGAAAAAGACAGTTATTATGATTTCGATAATATATATATAATTAATATCGCCAACGGACATAATCTGATATAATTCAATAATAAAATTTTGCGATATACATTTCATAAATTTTTTTAAAAATAAAGGCTTAAAGAGCAAAGTTATTCGGAACGCAAAGTTTTATTAAAAATTCTTTGACTTTCAGGATTACTTCAAAACAGACGAAACTGTCAGGGAAAGAAAACGATGTACCAGATGCGGGAAAAAAACGCAATGTCACGAGAGACATCTAAAGGGGGGTGGGGGCAGGGAAAATCGCGAAAGATTTCGAGGGAGACAAGATCGTATATATGCGAGTTTCGCGCGAAGAGCCTTGAGAGTTGCGGCGCTACTGGATTGAGATAAGGGAGCGTTATCAGCCGCGCGCCGCGGCGGCTCTTATCAACGATCGCGCGTCTTCCCCTCTCTCGCCTCTATATATATCTCTCTCTCTCTCTTTCTTCCTTCCCGCACCCCCTCGCGCTTCCTCGCCCGTCGTTCGTATATCCTCGCTTCGCGGCTCGCCGATGCTATCGTCTAACTAGCTCCAGCTACTGATTCTATCTCTCGCGTACCCACCCAGCGGAGCCGAGCCAGCCAGTCGGGGCCCAGGATCGTCACGGGAAACCCCGGTGCCCCGGCCGGGACGTCTTCATTCGTCATCGAACGGAAACGCGATCGCGAAACCCGAGAAAGCCCGAGGCACCTCGTACGTTTATCGCTTCATTTGGCGAGTAAATTGATGATGATTCTCCCATGAAACGCGTA
This sequence comes from Formica exsecta, assembly GCF_003651465.1. Lineage (NCBI taxonomy): Eukaryota > Metazoa > Arthropoda > Insecta > Hymenoptera > Formicidae > Formica > Formica exsecta. The sequence continues at coordinate 940,157 of NW_021848537.1, forward strand.
TGGAAATTTAGGATATTTTATACAGGGATTATAGATGCATCGAGGGGGGGGGGGGGGGGTTTGGCAAAATGAACGACGTCGGAGCGACGATATAACCGGAAATCATTCCTCCGCCATCGTCCTAGATTAACCGAGCCTTATCGCTGCAGGATCGCCGTCTTCTAATCAGGCAATACCGATAACAGATTTATCTCATTCCATGTCTTATCTCGCCCGTTCTCCATTTCCGCTTCTCTTCCGTTCTGCGCGCGATAATTTTTATCTTCTCATCTATCTGTACTGTTCCATTCCCCCCCTCCCCCTCTTCCCCCTTTTGATCTCCAGAGAAAGAAAGAGAGAGAAAAAGAACAATAGCGTTCCCGCTCGCGAGACGTTCGGCAATTTGTTTACCGATACAGGAGAAAGAGAGAGAGAGAGAGAGAGAGAGAGAGAGAAACGACGATACAGAAAAAAGATTGAAAAGAGAAATAGTGGAATCTAAGAGGGGGAGGGGACGGGAGGCGTAGAGGGAGGAGGAAAAAGAGAACCGGATGAGTTGTACGCAGTCGGGCCTCTAATCTAGCGGCTGCGATCTAATCTCCCGCTGGAGATCTGGCATCGTATCCCCTTATCAGCCGGCGAATCTCTCCTCCCTCTCCCTCCCTCCACCCCCTCCCTCTCTCTCTCTACCTCCCCCTGGGAGATTTAATGTACGTATATTTTTATTTCTTAGATTTTCCACTTTTTTCTTTTTTTATCGCGGAGGCAAACTTTATTTGGCATAAACAGAGAATTTACAGAGTGTTCTTAATTAATTAAACTTCTACTCGCGCGCGGATTTTTTCCATAAATAAAATTGAACCAAAAATGATCGAAAGTTATCTTCTTAAAATTTAATTTTGTATTTAATGCTTTATTAAAATTTTACACGCTTTCTTCGATAGATATCAATCGAATTTCCTTATAATTCGAAACAATAATCAATACTTTCACATCTTTTTTCGTTAAGAAAATATTCCCCGATTTTATCGAGGAGCCTGTAATTTAATATACGTGTAACCGAGAGATACTATATGTATCTCGAAATTAACGAAGAGAGAAAATACATAAATTGCAAATCTACTTCTCGATCAATTAATGTGTCGCGCCATTAATGCATTCACATTTGCGACAATTGCGTGAATGTCAAGCTCTTTGTCTCATTTCTCCTGCATGTCTCTGCATTAGTATTTATGCGTGTAAACACTTTTATCTACCTATGCCCGATTCCATTACGATTTTTTGTTCTATATGTTTCGTTCTGTGCTTTTATAATTATTACGCGAACCCTGCGTGTCACGTTTTTTTTATTCCTTAGATTAAAATTATTATCTCATTTGCCTTGTATTAGCCCTTAAAAAAACTTTGATGGCGCTCGTACGTGCATTTAATCTCGCGAATATCAAATGTAATCATTGTTGATATATAAGTGCAAGTTATCGCGATATATCGATAAAAATAATCATGTCTCTCTCTCTCTCTCTCTCTCTCTCTCTCTCTCTCTCTCTCTCTCTCTCTCTGCGATTCTAAAATTATATTTGTATAAAAAAAAAACTGTGAGATTTTATTGTAATGTGAAAATATTGATTATTGTTTCGAATTATAGGGAAATTCTCTATAATTTGACAGATGATATCTGTCAAAGGAAGTGTGTGAAATTTTAATAAAAAGAAGTATAAAATTTTGTGAATATTAAATTGCATAATTGCATGTCTGTAAAATTTATTATATACAGACACATATCGGGCTTGTTTCTTGCATATATACACGCTTATATACATCGGATCATGGATCGTGTCCTTATCGCGCTATTCGCTGGATGCGTGTCGATCCATCGATTCCTCCGACCGATAATTTCCATCTTGCCTGGGGAAGGAGAGAATTTGAATCGCAAAGGGAGAGAGAGAGAGAGTCGAAATCGGATTTTGGATCGGGGGCGTACGGATACCGGCCGAAATTGGCTCGCGAGATAAGAGAGCCTGCGTCGCGAAGGCGAGCCGGGGCGAGAGATATCGAGATGCGGCGCGAGATAACGGGTGCTGCGTCGTCCCCCCTCCCCCTCCCACCGTTCCCCCCGTCCTCTTCGGGACTGCGGTGCATTGTTTCTGCTATCGTAATAATAATACTCGTCGTTGCAGCTCCCGCTGTACACCGATGCACAGGGAGGGAGGGAGGGAGGGAGGGAAGTAGGGAGAGTCACACGTGTACGCGCATCCGTGAGGAATAGAGTAGGGGGTTGAGGAGGAAGTGGAGGAGGCAACGAGGGGGGAGAGCGCATCGTAAATACAAATGTTCAAGTAATGTGTGAGTACGAAGAGCACTCGTTTGTCCGAGAGTGCGCGGGCACTCTCGGCGAAAGAAGGAGGAGGAGGAGGAGGATCGAGATATCTTGTGTGCGTATACGCGGTGGCAATCGATATCAAGACATCTACATCGAGCGAAAGCATCGATCGCGCAATTTGCTACTCTTTCTCTCGGTTTCCTTGATTCCTGCGAATTTATCCACCTGATCGATGCATTTGTCGGCGCGAACGTAAGCATATACGAGCTTTTTAAGACAGCACGTTATTATTAATAAATTATTATTGTAAAAATTATTCTTATATAAAAAAATGTAAAAAGTTATATAAATTTTCCATTTTGCATAGAATGATTTATTAACAAAATTTTTCTTTTTTTTTTTATACATACCACATTTGAAAATTATTTGTACATTTTGTGTATTTTTCAATATGTAATATATTAATTATTAGAGATTTTATTACAACACATAATGAATTTACAACCTGCGTAAATTAATTAATTAACAAATGTTTCTCGACGTGGACCAATATATATTAATTATTATTCTTTTATAAATATTATTATATATTATAATGCTGTATAATTAAATAATAACGCCGCTTTTCACATATTCAATAACCAAGCGTGACGCGCAACCGAGATTTATATAATTATCTGAAATTAATTATTTCAATCGTCAATCAATTAAATAATGCATCTCATTAAGTAAATAATGAAACGAATATAATATAACAGGTGTTAAAAACAAAAAACAGCCACCCCGCCGTCGTTGCATTTCCGCGAATTTCATCGCGATACTTTACGAAGGATCGAATGAAGTAGTACTCGCAGGACACTCTCTCTTTCCTTCTCTCTCTATTTCTATCTAGAGATACGACGAAGAAATCACACCCTGGACGACATCCAAAAAAGCGCTCGCCGTCGATCGAAAGTAGAAAAGCCACCCCTGCGGTAAGGATAGTCTGCGAGAGAGGGAGAGGAGACAGGAATGTCCTCTCTTTTCCTTCTGTCTCTCTCTCTCTCTCTCTCTCTCTCTCTCTCGTCCTCGTCGCGCGCGGTTTCGCGCTATCTCTCTGCAGATAGGGGAGGGAAAAACACTCATTTTTATACCGTCAAAATGTGTTATCTCACCCGCGCGGCTCGAGGACTCCGTTCCACTCCCCCTCATCTCTCCTTCCCTTTCCTTGGTCTCGTGCTCGTATACAAACACACACACACACACACACACACACACACACGGGAATGGAATTAACTCGCTAGCACAGATATCCACCCTCGGCCTTCGTTTCCAAGCGCTCGCGCTCCAACACCCTCCCGGCCGACATTTATATTGTCTGCCGCTCGTCTGAGGGCGGAAAAGAGAGAGAGAGACGAGCGTCGGCTCGTTTCCCTTCTTCGCGGGCAACTCACTGCTTCTGATCGCGAGCGCGTAAAAGATTGACGCGTAAATGCCGAGATTAGATTGTTACAAAGCCGCAAGGATCAGGAAAATGCGGAGAAATGAGGCGAACGGCTGCTTTGTTTTCAATCGGCTACATTTATCGCGGTGTCTGCATTATGAGATGTAATATAAAGTACAAAGAGCGTTACGTTTTTGCGAGAAGGATGCAAAAAATAATGCATAATTTTACGTAGCGCGTTTTATGCGCGAAAGATAATATGCTACTACTTTTAATGAGTCAACTGGAAAAATCAACGACGCAAAGAATTTATTTGTTTAATCATATTTATATTGTGGTTTCTATTTTTGCATTATAAAGAAATGTAAAAATAGGGTGTCTACTTCCTGGAAAAACATGGAAAATCTGGAATTCTCAGGGAATATTTTTATACCTGGAGAATTCAGAAAATTCTCATGGAATTTTATTAGGCCTCGGGGAATTTTTTAAAAAATTCTCTGATAATTTTGCTTTTATACTGTAAACAGTAGACAATCCGCCAATAAGCCAAGTTGTGAATTATATGTTTAAAATATATTATAAATATTGAATATGCAGTATATTCTTGATTTTAATTTTTAGTGATAAAAAATGAAAATGTGTTATGCAAGTTTATTTTAACGAAAGTTACTCAATTTTTTTTTCAGTCCATTTGTGACTCACTTGAAACTTAAGTGGCTTTGTGTTTTTCTTTTGTATGAATGAAAAGCATTAGAAAATGCATAAAATAAAAAATCTTATTTTACAAAATTGTATCAAAAAATCTTTAAAATATTCTCTTTACTTGGAATTTTGAACAAAGGTACCTGAAAGATCAGGGAATTTTCATCAGATAATTTTTTTACAAGATTTTAGTAAAACAACCTTACTAAGTAGCATTTTACACATAATACTTTATTTAAGATATTTTATTTAATAATATTTTATTTAATGAATTAATTGTAATAGATATTAGAAAAATATAGAAAAATGAAGATTTTATTTGCCTTTTACATTCTTACACGGAGCACAATATAAACTACAAATTTTCACATACAAGAATTTCATCCCGCTCACTTTCTTCGAGAGATGCGTCGCACAGATTCGATCATTTATTTTACGGAAAATTCTGACATTTCACCGCGATGTACGTCACCGCTCGGAATGAAGCGCGAAGCGTGACGTAATCGTTCCGCGGAATGCAAAAATGTAAATGATCCATCTCTATTTGAGGACCACTAGCACTCGACTCAATTTCCGCGAACGACGGCGGCGGCTTCCGGCGCGCCCGCGCGGCCAATGGCGAAAGAAGAACGGCGGCTTTTGTTGTCGCGACTTCCGGGCAGAATCCGCCGAAACCCCTTAATCGAGAGTAGCTCGGTAGCGGCGGCGCCGACGTTCATTTTGTTATTATCGCGTCTAATGAATCTCTCTTTCCCGCCTCTCGCGCGTCGCACGTAATGGATTTCTGTGCCAAGTTCCGAACATCCTCCATCCCCCTTTTCCCTTCTTCGCGACTTCAGCCGCCTTTCGCGAGCACATTGTGCCGCCTCTCGTGGAAATGGAATATCGTCCCTTCGGCGGTTACTCTTGCATCTGATATCGCGGGACATCTGTACCTGGGTTAGAAAGCTCAACCGGCTCAACAGAAATGAGGGAGAGGGAGGAGAGAACAGCGGCAATTTGCATATGTCTCTCTTTCTCTCGTCTCATAAATAAGAATTATAAGCCCTATAATTTTATCGTTTATTATACGAAATTAATTTATAAATTTATTTTTTTTATAAATTATTTTTTGTAAATTTATTTATTTTTATAAATAAAGATTAATTTTTATTTATTGATCTCATAGAATGTAATGCAGAAAATGTGTCTGTAATGTGCAGAAAAAAATAATTATATTAATTCTATATATAAAATAATGATAAGATACTTAATTTGTGTATTTAATTATGCAAGATATTTAGACGAGGAATTTTTGAGGACTGAAACAAAAATTCATCAGAAACGGTTTGAGACAGTAAAGATTTCTTATCACAACTGATAATCATTCTTAAAGATATAGATACATATGTTTATTAGAATAATTATTCTGATAATCATATTTTCAGATATAGAAATATTTACATCTGATAATTATTCGTAGATATAGAAATATTTATATCTGATAATCATTTAATCATATAGGAATATTTACTAGGATATAACAAACTTGAAAGCTTAGGCAGGTTCAGAAAATGCGATGAACAATTCGATTCTTAGCCTTTTCCGATATCTATGATTTCCGATATAGCGATGGTAGTCTTGAAATATCTTTCGCAACAAGCGTCTTTAATAAAACATGAGTCAGCGAAAGCTTCGAACGTCGATCGGGCTTGTCATCGATGAACAAATTTGCGCGCGATTTTTCGCGAATTATTCCCACAACTGACATGGATCCCGATGCGGAATGAAATACCACCCCGTATGAATCATGTCGGCCGAAGAGACATTTGTACGATGCTATCGCCGTAAGCTTAATCCCTCCCAATTATAAATTGTGCCGTTCGTCTATGGGACGAGATATCTCTCCCTGTCTTTCTCTCTCTCTCTCTCTTTCTCTTTTTTTCCTTCCTCTTTTTGAAGAAGACAATGTTGCTGGCGTTAAGAAGCGTTACGGTGACGAGAAAAGAGGGGACGCGATTAAACGGAGAGCGTGGCCCGGGGGGCCACGGTAAACTTTTTAAATACTTTCAAAGTCTCTCGGAGGGATGACAAATTGGACGAAAACTTGGGCGAGGTATCTACTTCCCCCCCCCCTCTCCCTCTCGTTCCCGGTTCTTCTCTTTTACACCGATTAATTTGAGTCGCCCTCTTGTCCGCATTAGCTCTACCGGCGACCCCCTTTTTTTTCATCCCCCGATCCGCCGCTACTGATAAAGGTGAGGCGAATCGTATTCTTAATTCCCGCGATCGATTTTGCGTCTCTTGTCTTTGCTGACGAGAGAGTTGTCATTTGGATAATATGATAGTCGATAATAGTTACGATAAAGTTTTAAAATATGGTGGAAATTGAATGTAATATTTATTACAATTTTATTTCTAATTGGAAATAAAATTGTAATAAATATTAAGTAACTAGTATCAAATAAATTAAAGACGATTTATTTCGATATTAATTATCCTATACTGGAAGAAAAAAATTGTCGAAAAAAAAATTGGAACGAGATAAGTCTACACGTTTATGATATTAATCGGATTAATTATTTAATTAATGAAATTGATGCTATTAAAAAAATGGCAAAATTGAGGCAAATTTCATAAAACGAGTGGGAGTGAAACGAAATATATCATGATTCTGCAACGTCCTGTACATCGTTCGGCCTTATCGGCGGTGATAATAAAATTAGCAACGATGATGGAGAGAGCACTCTCCGCGCGAGTCATGCGCGAGATCTCGCGATTAGAGATCACGTAGGAGGAAAGAGGAGGATCGAAGAGAAAGAGGGATTATGCGCGCCGGATTATGATTCACTATGATTGTTTTGCCACGGTGCGATAAAATAGAGGAAGGAGTTGGACGAGCGGAGAAAGTTTGCGGTCGTCGAAGACGAATCGGGTGATCGAAAGATGGACCGGCTGATCTCGCGAAGCGAACGATCACGATTTCTCGCGAATGCGGATATCCTGTAGATCGAACGGCCAAATCGCACGGTGAGAACTGTCAAAATGGCAACAGCTGATTGTGGCCGATGAAACTTGCTGTTGAATGGTTTCGGAAGATCCTATATCTTTGTTTCTTATTTCTTTTTGTTTTTTTAAATTAAATAATCAATCTTAAATTATTATAATAAATATGGATATTATTGCTAATTTTTATTGGATTTTAATTAATCATTTTTTTATCAATATTTGTATTAAAATTTAATTTTTAATTTCGGAATATTTTATATATTTGTTTCTTGTTAACTTTTGTTTTTTAATGAAATATTAAATAATCAATTTGAAATTATTACAATAAATATGGATCTCTTGCTAATTTTTATTGCACTTTAATTAACCATCTTCTTATCAATATTTATATTAAAATTTAATTAATTAATAAAAGTGCAATAAAAATTAGCAAGAGATCCATATTTATTGTAATAATTTCAAATTGATTATTTAATATTTAATTAAAAAAACAAAAGGAAACAAGAAACAAATATATAAAATATTCCGAAATTAAAAATTAAATTTAATATATATTTCTATCTAAACATATGAAAATTTGCAGTGAGTTTTTCTGATGTGTGAGTCACGTTGACATTTGTAATAAATCCGCCGATTTGAAAATCAAGCTATATCGTTCAGGATCGAGATAGTCTTCGCCGATGCTTGTTCAGTATAACTCATGTATAAGGAACAACGTTGAATCCCATCTGTTTCCATAAATGTCTCGCGACCGATGCGGAAAAAGCACGCTCGTGTGTATACCATGTGCGCTTATCCAGCGTTACATCGCGGTCATTATTACGGCCGTGGAGTGGACCATTGTGGATACTTACGCACGATACAACGCACGCACACACACGTTTCCTCACGTTTCCCGCATTTTTTACGCTTGCACCGGGCATAGTCTCGAGATTTCCACGACGGATATGCGTGCTCGTATTTTTTTTTTTTTTGCACGCTGCTAAAAGTGAAAAACCGAAGGAGAGTCTTCTCGACCCCTCTATATAGAGTTTCTCCTCGTATTCTTCCTTGTATTGTGTTTTATTAGCACGTTTTATAGGCGCGAATATCCGCCAGACTTTCGAAATCCACAGCTTTCCTCGTAAAAACTGTCGATTGATTTAAATTATGTATGAATAAAAGAGAGGGTAAATTATAAATTAATTAAGAAAGTGCGTGTATAAAAAATAAAAATAAAGAAATAAAAAAAAAGTTTGACAGAACAGGAGATTTTATTATTATTATACTCAGTTATAGAAGATGAGAGATTTTAAAGATTATTTTGAAGCTAGATGAATTAAAGGGTGTATCTGTGCTGTCTGAAAGAAAATACGGAAAATCTGGAATTCTCAGGGAATTTTTTTGTACCTGGAGAAATCGAGGAATTTTCATGGAATTTTATTGTAACTCGAGGAATTTAAAAAAAAATTATCTCTAATAATCTTGCTCTTATATTATAAGCAGTAGGCAATCCGCCAATAAGTCAAGTTGTGACTTATGTGTTTAAAATATATTATAAATATATATCTATTTTAGTTTATATATTCAATGTCTTAACAAAATATCGAATATGCAGTACATATTCTTGGTTTTAATTTTGTAATAAAAAATGAAAATGTGCAAGTTAAAAATTTTTATTTTGACGAAAACTATCCAGTTCTTTTTCAATAGATTTGTAAATCTAGCACTTGAAACTTAAGTGGCTTTCAGTTTTTTCTTCGTGAAAAGCATTAGAAAACGCAATAAACAATAAAAAAAAAAAAACATTTTTTAGGAAGTTGCATCAAAAAATCTTTAAAATATTCTCTTTACCTGGAATTTTGCACAAGAATATCTGAAAGATCAGAGAATTTTTTTACAAAATTTGACTAGACACTTAAAAAATAACGAACTAAAGAATACATGATTTAATTTTTAAAATAGACTTTTTTTATCTTGCTTCTTTATTTCCTTCGACGAAGGACGACCGATTATCGGCATGCGCCCCGATGAATAAACCGCGGAAAAGCGCGTGCATTCGGCGGCATCGCATTTTCCGCCGTCGTATTTGTTCGAAGCACCGCCTTCGTTCGCTTTCGAGACAAAGCGTGAGAAATCGCATCGGGGAAAGCGGCGATCCGTTTCGGAACGTGCTCGTCTTCACACACGCGTACACATACAATCGCGTACGTACAATCGCACGTAACACACATATACGCGAAGCCGGTGCGGCTAATCTCGGGCGCCGTGTTCCTGAAGTAACGGGATGAAAAGGAGGCATGCCGAGTGGATGTATCGGTAATAATCGAGCCGCGTGTTGAGTTCGAAGAGAAAGAGAGAGAGAGAGAGAGAGAATAAGTGGGAGAGAGGGAGGGGGTGAACGCGACGCCGCAGCGCGCCGTATTAAGGGAAGTCGTCCCTTGAATAGAGGTGGTCGCGCAACCAAGGGGATGTAGATACGCCATGCTCGGCGCGATTCGACGAACGGGATGCTCCTTTGTCTTTCGCTTCGTTTTCAAGCCGCTCCCCCACTCCACCCCGTTCTCTCCTCTACACCCCTCGGCGGCGGGGCGGCCTCGACAAGCGCGCCTGATTCAGACAATTATTGTCGATTCGCGGCTGGAAATCCATCCAGCCGACGCCAGCAGCTTTTTCTGTCGAGGCCTGTGGTGTAGTGCGAACTGAGAGCTCGATTTCTCTCTTTTCACCCCTGCCGCCCCCTCCCGTTCCCCTCTCTACGTTCGTTCTCCACCCTCGATGTGCCTTTCTCGCACCGCCTATCGCCTCGTCGAGCCTTCTCTTCTGTCCCGCCATTTTTAGAGTCGGAGAACTCGATAGCACTGGACTCGATCGTGCCGGTGCTCTCTCTGTATCGAGGGGACGAGAGGGGGGAGGCGGATAAGAGGCGGCTTTTTTACGTGAAGTATGATTGACCCTTGGATACGCCGCTTTACATTAGCGGTTTATTTAGAAGTTTGAGATTTTAAGAATGTTGAAATAATGAACGAAAAGCATAGAGGAATCGAAAGAGATAACAGAGCGGGATCATAGAATAAGATAAAAGAGCGATATATAATTAAATTAATTTGTCACCCGAGATATAATACGTTTACAAAATTTTTAATTATAATTAACGCTCGAAATGATAACCCCAATCAACAAGTTCAATTATACGCAACTTTATATATATTTTCTAAATTTATTTTATGACGATAATTGTTAATTATTTTATACTATTAATAATTTTTTTATAATTATTTTTAAAATTATTAATTATTAAATTTTTAATTATTTATTAATTAATAAAATTAATAAAGATAACATATTATTTTTTCAAATCAAAAGTATGAATTTCTGCGGTTTTCAAATTTATGCGAATGATAAACGCGCGTCGAGAATACGGTATCTTTTAAATACGAAGGAGCATTTCTCAAAGAATCCGAATTCTCGATGTCATCCAAGTTAGGCTCTATTAAGGGTCCATCAAAATCGGAAGGGATAGGGGAAGGGAAAAGAGATGCCCTGAAAGCGATGCGTGTCCCATCTCGCGAATTCAAGTCACGCGCTCTATCGGAAATTAGAACCCTTACACCCCTTGCGCGGTTCTAAAGTTACGGGGTGGCGAATGAGCGTTCCCCCGATCCCCCTCGTCAAAGGATGGCTTCTTTCCTTTGCGCCGGTTATACGATCCGGTTCGCTGCCTCCTCGAAAACGACACATATTGACTTTATAGATGTTAACTCACAGTAATAATATATTATAAAAAACATTACATAATGGAAAATCATTTTGTAAAATTTATTTCAATTATAAAAAACATATTCTCGACGCAAAAGAATCCTTATTTGATTCATATGATTCAAGACTTGTCGTATTTTTTTATATAAAAAACAATTTATTTCTATTTAATGCGACATAAAATACAATTGTATTTATATTTATTGCAATTTGTACTAACCAAATTTATTTTCTTTTGTTACAGGTAAGTGTGGGGGATTGAGTCATTACTTGATAAGCTTTCGCCCATTGCATCATTATTAATTAAGGTGTCGCTATTGCATCTTTCTGTAAGTACATTGTTTATAAATTGAGCGATTATATTTTTTATACTAATAATAATATTTTTGCTAGTATATTATTACATTTTATTTTCTCGTATTTTGTTAATTAGTGATTATATTTTCTCACACAATATTTTCTGTTTATTCTTGCTTTAC
>NW_021848537.1:952392-979786 GCF_003651465.1 Formica exsecta
TTATTAATTATTAAATTTTTAATTATTTATTAATTAATAAAATTAATAAAGATAACATATTATTTTTTCAAATCAAAAGTATGAATTTCTGCGGTTTTCAAATTTATGCGAATGATAAACGCGCGTCGAGAATACGGTATCTTTTAAATACGAAGGAGCATTTCTCAAAGAATCCGAATTCTCGATGTCATCCAAGTTAGGCTCTATTAAGGGTCCATCAAAATCGGAAGGGATAGGGGAAGGGAAAAGAGATGCCCTGAAAGCGATGCGTGTCCCATCTCGCGAATTCAAGTCACGCGCTCTATCGGAAATTAGAACCCTTACACCCCTTGCGCGGTTCTAAAGTTACGGGGTGGCGAATGAGCGTTCCCCCGATCCCCCTCGTCAAAGGATGGCTCCTTTCCTTTGCGCCGGTTATACGATCCGGTTCGCTGCCTCCTCGAAAACGACACATATTGACTTTATAGATGTTAACTCACAGTAATAATATATTATAAAAAACATTACATAATGGAAAATCATTTTGTAAAATTTATTTCAATTATAAAAAACATATTCTCGACGCAAAAGAATCCTTATTTGATTCATATGATTCAAGACTTGTCGTATTTTTTTATATAAAAAACAATTTATTTCTATTTAATGCGACATAAAATACAATTGTATTTATATTTATTGCAATTTGTACTAACCAAATTTATTTTCTTTTGTTACAGGTAAGTGTGGGGGATTGAGTCATTACTTGATAAGCTTTCGCCCATTGCATCATTATTAATTAAGGTGTCGCTATTGCATCTTTCTGTAAGTACATTGTTTATAAATTGAGCGATTATATTTTTTATACTAATAATAATATTTTTGCTAGTATATTATTACATTTTATTTTCTCGTATTTTGTTAATTAGTGATTATATTTTCTCACACAATATTTTCTGTTTATTCTTGCTTTACTAAGAACAGAAAATTATTTATTAAATATTACAATACGTGAACAAATATATTTCAAAAAATTAAATTATATATATATTATATATTTATATAAAAAACATGTTGCTTTATAATATATGTATAATAAACTCACGTTGAATATATAATACGTGATAATAAATTAATAATTATTAATATAAAAAAGTATTTAATTTATTATCACACATAAATAAGACAAATAATAATTGAAAAGTGTATTATATTATAATTAAATTATTATAATATCACGATCTCCCGAGATCTCTCGCAACGTATCGCCGATACTCTCTTCTCTCCTTCGTTTTTTTTTTTTTTTTTATTTTTTTTATCAAGACGGCCGCGTGATAGAGACTGACGGATGAATTTATGGCGTCGGTTCGCCGCCATTCACGCGGTTTCGCGCTTCTTCCTTCCTCGCCTCGTAACAGATCGCCCGAGCTGTCCGCCGCCTGTTCTCGCCCGCCGATGATCGAGCGCGTCTGCAACGGCGAGATTCCCTGCTCCGCGTTGATAAGAACCCGGGCGATTTCTTAAGACGGATTCTCCCGTCGCCCTCCAACCTCCTTCGCACGGCGATACCGCAGATTCCAGACACGCGTGCTGCAGAGATTGAAACGCGATACTCGATTTCCCGAAAATAATATATCTATATAATTGCGATATTATTTGCCACCCGAGAAAAAAATAAAATTTTGTAATTATATGAGATCATATATGATTAAATTTGAAATTTGGCGCGATATGTTATCTGTGGCCATATAATTAAGTCTGAAATTTCTTATCTTTATATAATCATATCGCTCCAAATTTCGGATATTATTATGATCATATAAAATTACATATGTTATTATATATTATTATATATGATTTTATATAATTACATAGAGCTCGTTTTTTCTCGGGCAGTTCCAACATATCCTAGCTTTATTATTAATTTCACGCCGTGAAAAGCGAATAACGTCACATTCGAAAATTTAATTCATGTATTCTAAAACAAGAAACATTTTTCGACTTAAAAAAATTCGAGTCTTTCGAGAATTTTGTCAGTTTGATTTCTGATGATTTTTTCCACTGATTAATTGACGGATCGTTTTTATTATGCTTTTCACACAATGTCAATTTTAAGCAGCATATTTTTCTCAAGGTGGGCTATCGAAATAAAAAAATTCTTTATCGATACTATAAATTTAAATTTGCGATGAAAAAGGATCTTTTTTTTTCTAAATATTTTTTCGATCGACTATTTGCATCGCTTTCCGCTGGCGTTCCGTTAACTATATCAACGCGATCGTTCTCGCGAGGAGTCGATCGGACTTTGGATTCCAGGCTGATCTATTTTAATAAATGGGTTAGCGCATGCTGTGCGAGAGAACATACGTCCGTATCGCGGCTTTTCAAGCGGAAAGGCAGAACTCGCGTCGCGTCAACGCGAGACGCGGCCGAGTTTCGCCGTCGATCCGGATCGTTCTCTCGCGAGAGAGCGCATTATCTGCATAAAGCGCCGATATATCTCCTCGAATCCATCTCACGTATCCGTGATACACTTTCTCATTGTCGCCGCAATCTCGTCTGATATCCACAAACGCAGAGAAATAGACGCCAGGAATCGAAACTGATATCAATAATGGAATTGCTAAAAAAATTTCGAATACGAGTTGTCAAAAATCTTCAGGGGACCATTTTCCAAAAAATTCCTCCTCATCGGTTTTCGTCTCTCCTTTGCTGTCACATGGTCAAAAGTGGAGGGGAGGGGCGATGACTTCCGGCGGACGAAAAGGCAAGCCGATATCACACCTCGTAGACACTTTCATACAAACGCCCCGATAACGCCAAGTTGTACGCCTTCGGCGTTTCCTTTTGCCCCCATGCTGCCCATCTCTCCTCCATCTTCACCTCTTTCCGCCCCCTCCCCCCGGCCTCTTCGTGGTGCTCCGGAATCAATGAATTCGAACATGATAATGCGAACTTCTACCGGCGAGAGCAGCCGGGGTCGTCGACGACTAATCGGCTTCTCGAGATGGTGGAAGGGTGGATATACAGGGTGCTTCCCCATGTGATGCTTCCTCTCATCCGTTGATTCTTGGCCCGATTTGGGGATGGGTCGTGTCTCTCTTTTTGTCTTTCGTAATATGAAGTCTATGAAACTTTAGATAAACATAATAATATAATAATATAATAAAAAAGACGAGACTCTCTTTTGAGATTATTATAAAGATAATATATAAGAGATTTTTTTCTCACAATGTATTATTTCTGAGATTTATCGATGTTTATGGGAAATTTATCGGAAGGAATCAGATATACTTATCAATATTTATTAATCTTATTTAAAATATCAAATCTAGAAATATGTAATCTCATAAATTACATCCGAATTTTAAAAGAAATTTTGAGAATTTCCAAATCATAAATTGCGAATTTTATTTCGTTTATTCTTGTCAAATAATAGGGCACTTTTTTTAAATCTCTTTTCGAAAAAATTCTCAATATTTTTTGCTCGAATCTCAAATTATATCATGCGTGCGATAACAAATTAAAGTTTATACAAAATTAAGCGCGCAAGAATCGCAAAGATCTCTCTCTTTCTCTCTCTTTCTCTCTCTCTCTCTCTCTCTCTCTCTCTCTCGATTTCTTAATTATTATATAAATATTATCGAGATTTTTAAAAATTTATATTATAGAGAATGTTTGTGAAATAGAACGAACTTGCAAGAATAAAAATTGAGAAATAAAAGAAATATTATTATAAAATATTTTTATTTCAAATTAAAACACACTCTTTTCAGAAGTAAATTTTATCTAATAAATTATATAAATATAAATTTTATAATTATTTAAAAATAATATTGAATGGCTTTCTCTCTCTCTCTCGATTTCTTTTTGCTTCGCGATCAGAAATGGAGATTGCATTCCACAATAATGTATCAGTCGACTCTCGGAAATCGAGGGAAGTCGCCGATCGTGAGGTTGGCCGATGGTCCTTAGAAGAAACGCGCGAATACGATCATTACACGAGGTAGGTCCGCGGCATCCGCGCGAGAAGCAAAAGGAAGGAAGGGAGGGTGGGAGGGGAGGTAGAACAGACGAAGCGCAGGAGGATGGCGAAGGCTCCGTCGTGGGACGGGGAAGAGAGCTGAGGAGGAGGGGAAGGATGGGTCGAGGGTGAGTTTGACAGATCTTCATAAAGGCACACACAACTGTGCCGCAGCGATAAGGGAATCGGGAACAGGCATCTCTCGCCATCCCCCGCTCCCTCCCTCCCTCCCTCTTTTCCGCAGCCCGCTCGTAGTACACCCCGTCGTCGTCCATCCTCAACCTCCCTCCCTCTCCCCCTCCGCACCTCGCTCTTCCCACCGCGAGGGGGAGGAGGGATGGAGAGAGTCCGGGCACTCAGTCAGTGCGCTGCTATCATTTTTCCACACGAGTGGGCGGGCGGTGTCGGTGGTTCCTGGCTTGGTACGCTACTCCTGGTGCTGTATTTCCTCCTTCTCTCTCTTTTCCTCCGTGATCTACCCTCTCGTTCTCTATCTCTCTCTATTTTGCGGCGTTTCTCGGATACATTTGAGAGAAGAGGCCACCTCAGGAGACTCGAGTATTTTTCTCCAATCTGGGATAACAATTTTTTTTTTTTTTTTTGTTTAAAAAAATTTGAAGAAGAGACATATATCCAGCTTAATTGCTATCTAGTATCGAAGAGTTGAATTTTTTTTTATTTTCTTCGATTAAACGAGATTTTTTTATGGGAAAATACTTGAAAGATTTTAAGGAAAAGCGCTCTGTAATTGTCAAGCTATTTAATATTAAATGTGCCAAGCACATTCTCGAGTATTTTTCTTTGATTAAAAGGCAGACTTCTTTTTGAAGAGAATTCGAGGAAAGATATTTAGTTTCAGTGCGTGGATATATAATATTGCTGATTAATCCCTGATCTTTTTGATCTGTGAGCAGCGCGCGCTCGGAGATTTTCCTTTCTTTCATTTCTGTCATTGTGAGAATATTATCTACAAGCGCTTATCTAGTTTCAAACTAACGCGAATAATATTGCGAGAGATTCTCGCATAATATAATGAATATATATACGTATACTATTAATACAATGTATATTAATCATGATTTCTCTCGGAAAAAAAGAAAGTTTTGACATTTCTCCAGCATTTTTCCGTGAAGATCGCGTTCGAGCGCCTCAGGGGGGGCAGAAGAACGGGGAAGGCGGGGGCATAAGACAGGGTAGACTAAAAATAAAGTCGACTCTAGTCGGGAATGATTCGGTATCTCTGCGACGTCACGGGGCTCTGAAATATGAGAGATACGATGAATCTCGTCTCTCTCTCTCTCTCTCCCCTTCGTCTCCTCTCTCTCTCTCTCTCTCTCTTTCTTTCTCTCTGGGGCCTCCTTCTCACCGTCATCTCGTTCCCCGATGGTGCATTAGCGCTAATCTCCGCTCTTTAGTCCTCCCTTTATCTTTTCTGCCCGCGTCTCCTCTCGTCTTCTCGTCCCTCTTCCTCTCCTTCTACCTCTTGTCTTTCTCTCTCTCTCTCTCTCGTCTCGGAAGATCCGCTGTTCTCTCCTCCTGATCCTCATTTCGGAGGATACGTAAAACGGCGATGAGGAGGCGGGGGGAACCGATGGAGGGAACGAAGTGTACCTGGGCTCTTCTCGGAGAGGCCTTATCGACGCGATCTAATCGCGTCGATCCGTTATTCCGGTGGCCACCGTGTGTATGTATACGCGGCCAGCGTGTTTTTGTACCCGTGTCGGAGTTTTGACACCCAGTATCTCATTAGGGATCGTGAAGCCCGCCGGTCTAAGACGGATTAATTCTTATCTGGCCGACCAGGACTCGGGAACCAGATGCTTTTATTTCGATTCAAAGAGAAATGAAAAACAAACGGATCTAGTCTGTCCGTTATATTTCCAATGCAGTGATATCGTTCGAGAGAGATTATTTTTTATATATATTAGATGTATATTAAATGAGATAATTTTTATTTATTTATTTTTTTTTGCAGAAATATTAATATTAAAAATGCTATGCATATAAAGCAAATAAGTTAAAAATATAAATAAGACAATTAATATAGCTATATTGAAATAGTTTAAAATCTTTTGCGAGCCTAATGAACGAGACAAGATTATTTTTCTTCATTTTTATAGCAAATGCAATAGTTAACGTAATATTAACTCTACGTCGATTGGCATTGTAAGAGCGGGGGGAGGGGGGGGGGTCAAGAGTCAATCAGATCTCTTATCGAGACTCGATGACGTATCCGCTTGAAACGCGGCAAAACAATTGCTATCAAGTCTGAACAACTGTCTATTCCCATTTTTCACGCAGCGGAGATTAATTTGTACACAAAAACACAGCTGTGTTGAACGGTCGGGCGGGAATATAAATGTGCAGCACGCAGCGTTCGACCGCAAACGCGGATGGGAAGGGGGGGAGGGTTTGGTGGACCAGTTACCCCCGGAGAGAGAGAGAGAGAGAGCGAGGTGGATGGAAAAGAGAGAAAGAGATTGGGTAACCAACGTCAGCAGCCAATTCGCGACGATAGCATCGTCGAGTATTTTTTCCAGAGCGAGTGTCAACGAACAAATAGAAAAAAAAAATAGAGTCGGGGGCGGGCAAGCCGCCACTAAAAGGTCCGTCCGAACTTTTCGACAATAACCGGAGGGTTATTGAATTTTTATTGGCGGCGACGAGTCAATTTGTGATCGCGGCCCCGCCACCTTCCTCCGATCGCGCCGCACTTCGACAGTTCATTTAAAAGCGATTCTCTCAAGCCGTCAAGCTCTCTTTCGCACACTTTCGGTTCCTCGACGAAGTTCTCTTACGTAGAGAATCTCAAATCGCGGATTAAGAGAATTTTAATTTTTACGAATATTTAATTTGCACGGAAAAACTTTCTCAAGCATATCGATGTGAAAAATTTGGAATAAATTCTATTTTGATTTTATTTAGTTCAAAAAATCAACTTAATGTTTTATGTAAAAAGAAATATGTAAGAACATTATTTTATTTTATTTTTGTATTTTAAATTAAACTTAATATATGATCGAAAAAACACAAGATTTATTATTCGATCAAGAGCCACTTGAGCGACGAAGGAAATTAATGACAATTTTATTCTCGTTTCATTTCTCATCGTAAAAGCTCGATTGTCCCGCCTATATTCCTCTCGATCAACTTGTTGGCAATCGGCGACGGTTTGAATTGGCTTTAACGCGAAATGTCCAAACGGCAGAGGATCTCGACGGCGTCTGTCGATGCTCGATGTCTACTTCGCACGGGACGCGGTCCTTCAATAAGACTGAAAAAAAAATTAGTCGACTGTCAGTCAGGAATGGAAATGGGATTTTATTTCCACGCACCGGCGGGCTCCTTCCGCCAATTGGCCGATCGATATCTCGCGGATTGAGTCGACGCGACGAGGCGAGGTTCTCGCTGCGAGATCGAGCTTACCGGGCCCGGTAATTGATCACGAATTTTATCGGCGTCTAACTCGAAAGAGAGGCGTCTTTCTCTCTCTTACACATATGCACGCATCCTCTCTCTATCTCTGTTCATTCGAAAGTCAATCGCTCGATTTTGACGCACGAGTGCCACACGTGGCGCTCTCGAGATAAAAATAAAAATCCTCTGCTTGATTTACGATAGTTGATATAATAATAAAGACGAGAAAACGACTTTGTGTACAATAGCATTTTATAAAATGAGACTACGCGTCGATCGGATAGATTAAAGTTGTGATGATACTTGGGCACGTTGAATTATTTACAAAGTACTAGAATAATTATTTGATATAAAAATATTAATTGAATGCCAATTTGATCAAAGGATAATAAGGTTGTTTGAATTAATCCAATATAAAATATGGCCCTTAATTGATATTTATCAAATATCTTTAATATTAGAGGAGCTTTGTTTCTCACATTTATTCAGAATGATTATAATACTAAACAATAATTATATACATCGTAATAATTACACACATACATACAGATTGAAAAAAATATATAATATAATATGATTTATATTTATATACTTATATTTTATTACATAATAATATATGCGTTTCAGTAATATATAAAATGATTATTACTTTAGAAATATTTAATTACGATGCAAAAAAATATCTCTCTTTTCTAAACAGTTTATTATAGTATTATGATAATAAAGCCACATACACACGCATGTAATATGTTGAGGAAGACCTTGCGAATATCGCATGGTAATTGGATCCACACGAGCGTGCTCGTGTCATCCCAAGCGATGATATCGATATACCCACGATGTCACAAGACGACACCGCGGGATCCTTTTCAAGGTCCGCGTGTCGAACGACCTCAAGACGTCCTGCCACGTGTTTGAGGAGCCCGCCCTCCGTTCGCTACATCCTCCTTGGGATAGAGGCGACCGGAAGGGGCGAACACGTGTGATACGTTAAACGCAGGGATGATGCGTCCGCGCGCATCTTCGATGCAGGCCTCGCACCTGTCGTCACGATCGCTAGACACGTGCTGCGAGGGCTGCAACCCGCATTTAACACGTGTGCGGCGGGATGTACGATCGATCGACCGGAGTTCCGTTGCACTTCCGGCTCTTCGTCGCCCTCTTCGCACTTACGCACCTAGTTTAACTTTTAGCTTAAACGATCTTAAAAAAAAAAAAAAAAAAAAAGAAACGGTTTTGTCCGTAGAGTGTTCCGGGAAAGATATATGTAGATAACAAAATTTTATTTCAGACCCTTGTAGTAAAAAGGTAGTCCATATTATTGTTAGAATTATCGTGTGTGTGTGTGTGTGTGTGTGGTAGTATACATATAGTTATTATTAATAAAATATGCAATAAAAATTAAATTTTTTTTTTTTTCATTTTTTATTTTTCAATCTTTCGGTGATTCTTGAAGGAGATCGAGCGGTGTGTAACGAGGATTCTCTGAAGCGGGCCGGGGCTTGTCCACGTTAATGGCTTAATGGCGAATCGATGTTCGGGTCAAATGCCGGTCGTGTCGCAAATACGCGCCGATTACAGGCTCCCTCGGCTAGCCCTCAGACCAGTATCGTGGAACGGCGCCGATAAGAGAGCTTTATCTTATCACGCGGAAATGTTCCCTTCGCCTCTTCCTTCTCTCCTCCTCGTTCATTGTCTTCTTCTTCTACCACTCGTTCTTCTTCGTCCTCGTCTTTGCGCGATTCAGCGCGAACGGACAGAGCGCTCATTTATTCACGAATGCCAAGGTCAAAAGGGAGATTGTCACAAAAGTCACGTTAACTTCTCGCATTTCGCGCCAGGATCTTCACAGATCCCTTCGCGATGATCGCGAGAAGGACCCAGAGATTGAGATGAGAGAGATAAAATGCAATAATATTGAAATAAATTTTAAGATAAAGGACAGAAGGCAATCTAGGATGAATTCTGAGCATTCTGTCAATTTGACGATGAAGTGACGTGAAGTCGTGGTGGAATCGTTAGATCGAGCGACGAAAAAGAAACTACGCCCGGGGGAGGAGATGGGGGGAGGGAAGGAGGCGGAAGGAGAGATGGCGAAGTTTTGTCGGAGACCATTGTCCGGCTCGTCAGGGATGAAAAGCCCCGGAGATAGGGAAGCGGCGGGCTCTTGAGGGGTGATCGACGATTTGTCAAAGTCTTTCCTCCTCCTCCGAGCGACGCCGCGTCCGCTTTCTCGTGTCCAAGGATCTTCAGACCCGCAAAAAAGGACACGTTCTTCTCTCCCGCCACGGGGTAATAAATACTTCCGGAAATGTGTGTATGTATGTGTGTGTGTGTTCTTACGAATTATCTAACGTATCGCTTCTTGCGCGATTTTTACACCTTATACTTTCCCAAGGCGTTTTTTTTTTTTTAAGTTGAAGTTTTTTTTAAACGTGCGCGCGATAATATAAAAATAAGGTAAATGGAAATGACGATGGTGATAACGATAATATAATTGTCTACGATTAATCTGAAAATGTCACAATTTTGACGGAAAATAGAAAAATATATTACATTTATTTTATTTCGACACACATACATGTATTTAGTTTAAAGTTTAAATCATCGCTGATTTTAAATTTTAGATCTAAAAATCTCTCTCTCTCTCTCTCTCTCGAAATAATAATATAACTGTATTATTTATGCTATAATTTATTAATTTTTTTTATCGAAATATTTGGTGAGTAATTATTGTGAATAGAAATTCAACAAAAAAAAATGAAAATTATAATAAATTTCGAAAAAATAATTCTAGATCTCTTTCAAGAATATTAATAATTTTTTCATTAAATTTAATGGCCTTTCTTAAAATAACACAGAAGAATGAATAATTCTTTGACGGGAGAGCAAAACGTTTAACTTAAAAAAAAAAAAGAAATCAGCCTTTAAATCGCAACGAACTATCAAGTTTCTCCGACAAAAAAAATTATATTAGATGCTCTTAATAAAAAGACCCGGCGCTCATAAATTCTCATTATAATAAATGCGCGCGAGATTTGTTCACGGGAAACGGACCACCCGAAAACAGGCCACCCCGACATTGAAGAGCCACCCCCGAAGGTCCCGCGGCGATATACCATCTCCCCCGCCCCTCGCTCTCCCCCCATCTCCCACAATTACGCGACCGCTTCCGGATGGGGCGACTCGTGCACGCGCGAATGCATTCGCGCTGCACTTCTCATCGTTATCCTTTCTCAGAGGACCGACTCGCTCTCCTCTCGCTCTCCATCCCCTCGCCAGCCCCTTTAGCGGACGGTGAAAAAGCGGCGGACACTTTTTATCGTCGCTCGCAATTACGATTAGCCCGCTGGAGGTCGGCGGTGGGGGAAGGGGATGAGGAGGGGGGGAGGGACAGCGCGATTAGGGCGCCTCGTCAAAAACCGCCCCGTGGAACAAATGGTCGCTTATTCCCCCCCCCCTCCCCCTCACCCTTCCTTTCCCGGGTGGCCGGTGCATCTCCCCCAGGAGCAGCGGTTCTCGCGACGAGAGAAGCTTGAAAGGATGAGAGAGGAACGGGGGTGGGAGAAGAGAGATAGAGAAAGAGCTCGGCTCTCGAGGGGTGGCGGAGATTACACAAATGAGAAATGACCATCAGGCTATCGGTGGAGGACTTCGGTGCCGCTGCTGCTGCTGCTGCTGCTGCTCCTGCTCTCGGGGTTTTGCGGCATCTGCGCGCGACGTGGATATACATACATACAGACCGACGCCGGACGTCGAGAGACAGAGAGAGAGAGAGAGAGAGGGAGAGGAAAAAGAGCCGAGCTTCCGGCGGCACGAGCTTTTTAGATACGCCGCCGATAACTCGGCGGTATCTCGTTCACCACCGCCGCCGCCGCCGCGGTGCGTATAATTTATTTTCTCGATAACGCGCACAACAGTCACGGTGAACGTCTCCTATCATGTCGTTGTAAGGTTTCGCGTCGAACCTCAGGAACGACGCGATTCCGCCGCGATTTTTCACGCGACGAGATGTTGTTTTCGACCTTGAAAATCGAGACGCTCCCTGCGCTCTTGTCGTCTTTATATAACACTTGCGTTTTAATTATTTTAATCTTCTCCAACCACATCTATCTCATCAAACACTGTAAAAATATTTTTTTAAATTCAGACACATTTTTGCCTGAATTTTCAGATCTGGGTGTCTAAAAAAATTTTAGTCTTAATCATCAGTCGTTTTTCCGAAAGTTCAGAATAGTTTGTCTAAAATTGAAGTGTATCTGCAGAAAAACTGCAGACACTGTCTGAAATTTCAGTCAATTTTTTTTTTTTTACGGTGTAACAAAAAGGGAATCGAGGGATATCGATTAAAAATATATGAGGTTGAAATAATTATAATATTAAACGTGTTGCATGAATATCGAGTTGTATTAACATTTGCTTTACATCGAACATTACTTCACATTACACATGTCATTCTTTCCGGCCTTACAAAATCAGCGCCGGTCGTTGCGAAGGGCTTCCGAGCATCAAGCCTCGATCTTCTCGAACAGAGAGAGAGAGAGGCTGATAAAGGATGACGGTCGGGAGGGAGAGAGAAAAAGAGAAGGGGAGAGAGGCTATCTTTCGCGTCGTCTAGACTCGAGAAGCGGTTCCTGGATGCTCTCCCCCGGGACCCCGGCCGTTCCCCAGGAGCAAGAGAGATGGAGAGAGTTGGACGAAACAGTGAAACCACTGTGTCGAATCTGTTTCCCTTCTCTTCCCTCCCTTCCCGCCATTGCCGGAGGATCTTAACGAATGAGATAACACGGCGCCAGGGAGTTCCTCTCCTCTCTCTCTCTCTCTCTTCTTTCCCTCTATTAGGTACTCGAAGAGGCCAACGGTCACCGACACTACAGCGATGATCCATCCTGGCCGTCCTCTCGACATCTCTCCTCGCGATTACGCGGAATCTCGTCGTCGTCCCCCTCCCCTTCTCCTCCGCGCGCTTTTTCATGCCTCCTCTCGCCGGAGATCGCACGAACGATCGACTAGTTCGACCTCCTTCTGGGAAAGAACTGGTGGGTGCTTCACAAAATAAACCACATTCATCTTGTTAGGAAAATGATGGAATAATTTAAAATTTTGAGTAATAATTTTCTCGACGAGGGTTAAATTATATATCGAAAAATATTTACCCGTTATTAATTTATATATAATCCGAAAAGTTAAATTGAAAGAAAGAATTAAAAATGGGAGAGAAACTTCTTGATTATTCTATGATTGTATATAAGAAGGTATTTTTTAAAGAAATATTTAATCGAAAATTTTTTAATTTATAAAGAAATGTCAGAATCGCTTTTTTCTCGTAGCTGCTTTGTGACACTATGTGTGCACACATCCTAATTGAAACCGTTCGCACTTAGGGTTATTGATCCCCCGCACGTACATATATCAACGGGATCGTTCTCCTCGTCTTCGGAGGATTCCGCGTAATCGGTCGTTCCTCGACAAGCGAGAACAACCAATGTCAGTTTGTGCGAGAGAGAGGCTAAAGAGATGCAAAGTAGATCTCTTTCTTTCCAAACTTTTGTTTAATTTTGAATTTAATTTTTCCTCACGTCATTTTTTCTTATTTAATTTAAAAAATATTAATGGCAATTTAAATTTAATTTTTTTTTAGATAGAATATTAAATATTCAAATTTTTTTTTCGGATAGAGTCTTAGATGAAAGTTCATAAAATAATGATGCACGTGCGGCGTTAAATAAGTTAATTAGTAATAGTTTTGAGGTGACATTTAAGCCTCAGAATTATTATGTACCTCATAACTAATAAAAACAAAAATAAAATATAATAATAAAATTAATGACAAAATAATAAAAAAATAATAATAATAAAAATAAAATTTATCATAAGTTTATAAGTGGATAGGAAATGTAAAGACGAATAGTTGAACCGAAGTATCGGGAAAAGATTTGCGATACGTCGCGTCGCTATGACGTAATTGAAATTTCACATTAAATTCCTGCGAGGCAACACAATGATCCTGTCCCGTCGATAGCCGCGAGAGAAAGAGAGAATCTCTCTCGCGCCCCCATATCGACGATCTAGAGCCAACAATAATTAGCCGAGGGTCAGGGTTCGTTGCTGACCCCCGGGTTCTTCGTTGCCGCATCGCATGGGCGGGTTTGCATCGAGGGCGATCCGAGGAGTAAACAAATCATCGGCGGGCCTCCTCGGGAACGAGCGTGCGATCTCCTCTTCTCGCGAATCCGCTCGTTACGATCCTCCCGATCGGACCGCGTCATCCGACATGATACCGTGATAAGGAGAGAGAGAGAGAGAGAGGATCTTTTGTGGATTCTCTTTAGGAGCATATTAAAAATTAATAAATTAATTCCGTTTGTTTTTATTTTTTCAAGAATATTAATTATTATATTAATTATTAAATATTATATTCGTTCCTCCGGACCATTCTTCTTTTTGACTTTTTGCCGGGCGCGTGCTTTGTTCTTCGAATTTCCGTGCCGGGGATTTCATTCTTTCCCGATGAGTCGGTCGCGACACGAGAGAATTCCCGTGTCACAGGATGTATTGGGAGAAATTTTTAGATGGGATATCTCTTGTGTGTATAGGATGTGTTCCATGATCGACGCGTGAAATTTTAATGAATGACTCTTTGAGAAACCTGCGGCCGATTTTTCTTCAGCGAAAATCGCATAAGAAATCGTGCATTAAAATTTCGCGTTGGATATAATGTATTATAAATATTTACTAATAGTAAATATTTATCTTGATATTGAAATAATAATTTCGCTCAAATCATTCATCTTGCTATTAATCGATTAAGAGGTCGCATGAAAAGAAAAACACACTCGAAATGTACTCGTTCGGGAGAAAGTAACGGATGATTTTTTTTTGGTAATATAGATTTATATCTTTATATAGTTATATAGAGATTACGATCGAGAGAGAGCGATGTATGAGTAGCAGGTTTTATCGAGGTCGCGATAACATCTCGGGGATATTTCCGTTGTCGATAAAATCGAGCGATAGAGCGTGATAATCAACCAGACGATGATTAGGCGTTAAAGGCAAGATGGTTGTAGATCATATCGCGTGATCATCGATCGATCGTCAAATAGATCGATAGATCGTGGATCGTGATGATCGATATCTTCGCAGTCATCACTCTCTGTCCTTCTCTCTCTTTCTTGCTTTCGCTTGCTCGCGATTATCGATCGTCTGCGAAGGCAGTTTGATGCAAACAAAGATGTCTAGAACTTCTAACAATGAAGACATTCCTGATGATAACATTGACGTCTTTGCAACACTTGCCTATCTTTTGTGTTTTTTCTTACGCTTGCGTTAATTTTTTTAAAATATTTTCCGAGTTATCCGAAAAAATAGAATATAAATATGAAATTGTTTCTGCGAATGCATCAATTTTCTATTGGCAGATTGCTAAAAAAGATATGATATAGTCAGATGTAAATATACATAATTAGTTACGAAAAGATCCGATAACACATGTAATTTTATTATGTGACCATGTATAATAATATCAAAAATTTGACGCGATATGATTGTATAAGATAAGATCATATCGCGTCAAATTCTTGGTTTAATTATATACGTGATCTTATATAATTACATAAGTCCATGTTTTCTTGGGTTTAACAAATTTTATATTTATATTTTTATTTTTATAACAATAAAAACTAAATTAATTAATAAAATTTTTGATTTGAGCAGCTATTAAAAAAAAAAAATCATTCGTGATGACAATAATGGACCGGACTTTCTGATCGCTTTGCGATTTTTGTAAAAACTCGGTTGCTTGATTCCCGTCATTAATTCATGCATATTAAATCATATTAATACAAGCGTAATACATCGATATCGAATAACGGTTAGATGGATTCCCGATAAGAGGCTCAGAAAATACAAGTTCAACTGGTTCTCTTTCTCATTTCCTCTCTTCTCTTTGCCTCACCATCTCTTTTTTTATCAAATATCGCGTAAGACTGACGCGAATAATTTATTATCGGGTAATTATCGATTGCGGTTTTGATAACGGCTGGCCGCAACGCGTGTTTCACAACGGTTCCTCGGTGACGCAATCGACAGCCGAATAACGTTGTTATAGTACGCGAATCGGCGGCGGTAGTCAGTCGGCTTCTCTTGCGAAATCTTGCGAAAAATCCACGCCGAGTGATAAATGCGCGCGTGCAATACGCCGTGACTAATATTCGCGTCTTGCCCGTCGAGGACATCGGCGAAAATGCGGATGACGTCGTTGCAGCTCAACGCGGCGAGATCAGACAGAGAATCTACTCGAGAAAGTAGATTTTAACGGATATATTTTTAACAAAGAAATTGCCAATAATTATTTATCTATATCGTATTTTATTTTACATTAATTAAATATGCATCCAGAAGTGATCTTGTGATAATAATCGATGATAATAATTTATAACGATAATAAATATCACTTTCCTCTAAATTCGATACGATAATCAGGCAAATTGCGAATGCAGAAAAATTTATGTTACACTTTTAGATGCGTATTTAATCAGTGCAGAATTGGAATGTACGTAGAAAAGCGTATAATTATATTTTGATTTAATTAAATTTGCCCGACTATTGTATCAAATTTAGAGGAAAGTGATATTTATTAACGTCACAAATTATCATCATCAATTATTATCACAAGATCATGTTATACTTCTGGATGCATATTTAATTAATGCAAAATAAAATACGCTACAGATACGTAATTATTTGAAACCCAATTCAATTTGATTGCTCGGGTCGAGGAAAGAAACAGATATTAATAATTATCATCAATTATCAACGTTATTATCGTTATTATTAAAATAAATGTAATAAAATCTATCATTTTTTTTTTCTTAAATTGTCATATATAATTACATAATAATATTATATTGAATATTTCCATTTTTTTAAAGAAATTTTTATTATTGTTTCTTTTATACAATTTATTAGATATCATTACCTTTTTATATACTTTGATACATTTATATCAAAATGCATTTCTTTTCATCAAATTTGAGGAAAATGGCAAAGAACTATTTTTATACACATTTCTTACGACTATACTTTTAAATTGCAAAAATGGCCGCGGTCTTTTTTCCTCTTCCGTTGAAGGAAAAAGGACTGTCTGCAAGAATAGATGCATTAATGTTCTCGAGTGGATTATACAAATGCACGTGTGCCTTTGCATTCGTAACGCACGCAACGTCGGAGTTTAGTAGTTAACGATGTGTGAATATTTATGGCACTGTCAGCACTCGTTTCCGTCAGCACCGTTCCTCGATTCGCGCGCGCTGCTTTTATCGAACGGTTGAAACTCTCTTTCTCTTTTTCTATCTCTCTCTCTTTCTCTCTCTCTCTTACCGATTCTACTCGGTGCGCGAATAAAGTCGAATGCGTCGCGTCTCATCGGCCGTTGCACCTCCGTGTATTTTTCGCACCGACGGTATAAACAATAACGCGTCACGGTATAATGGACGGACTTAAAATAACGATGCGGTAACAGCGCGATACAACCTGTTTGCTACAATTAAAAACAACAAAAATAATTTTGATTAAGCCATCCAATATTATTTTATATAATTAACATCCTGATATTATATATGAATGCTTTTTGTATCTTGAATACATATTAGAGTTTTTATAAATAAAATTTGTATTAATACATAATGTATTTATATATATATAATATATTTAAGGCAATTTTTTAATTTTTGGATACGGAACAGAGGTCAGAGGTGTCAAAGTCAATATCAGAAACTCTTTGTCAGAGACAGGAAAAAAACGTAGAAAAGCGCAGCGCGCCGCGATACCGCATCGACGTGTCGGAGACAAAGAGCACGCTTATTAGATATAAATGGTTTCCTACGTGTCTTACGCCCCGGCCTTATCGTTATCGCTCCGTTACTCACGAAGCGCGCGTTGCCGCCGCGGGAGTATCTCGCGAGCGGCGCAGCGGTTATCGTTATCCGTTATCGCCACGCGTTATCAGCAAAGTTGGAGCTTGGCACGAGGGGGGTGTGCGACGGGAGTGCCGCCGGAAAACTAACGTTATATCGCCGGTCGGTTTTGCCAAGGTCCGCGGTGCAGTCGAATTTAGCTAAGCGACCCGAGAAATTTTTCGTAACATCCGAAGTGACATTAAAATGAAACTGTAATAAAAATTTTTGAATTATTTTAATTAAATAATTAAAACATTTAATTATTTATTAGTTACATTATTATATATAATTATATGATCGTCAGATTTGATTAATTGTATCGCGAAGAAAAGTTTTTTTTCTTTGATATATCTTGATTAAAGCGATCGAATAATTCACGCGAGACGAAAAAAACAATTCAACTGATGTCGGCGATTATTTCTGGAAATAATTAGTGATTCATCGAGTCTGTCTCGAAGGAGCTTGACGATTTTCGGAATTGTCATCTTCCGGCGCGTTTACCCGATGGGTCAATGAAGAAGGTGAGGTAACGCGACAAGAAAAAGAAAAGAGAGAGAGAGAGAGTAGAAGAAAGAGAGACAAGAACGACTGTCGAATGTTTGCTGGGTACTTATCGTGTGGCAACAGAATGCAAGGACGGAAAGAGGGATCGGCAGTGACATGAAGTGAGAAAATCGACGGAGAGGACGGAGGGAAAGGCGAAAAGAGAGTGTGTGTGTATGAAAGAAAGAGAGAGAGAAGGAGAATGATAACAGGTAGCCATGGGTCTCTGGGCCGTTGGAAAACCAGTGATAGTGCTTGCATCGCATGAGCGAGCATCTCGTCGCGGTCTCTTAAACGTTTCGAAAAGTCGAAGAAAGTCTAGGAGAATTGATGTGAAAATGTAGAAAAACCAACGCCAGAAAAGTGCGATAAAAACACGAAAGTAAAAAAAAAAAAAAAGGAAATCGCGGAAATTGCGTTAAGTGCGTCCAAATTTTTACATATCAACAATAATATATTTTGATACGTCCAAGTTTTTTTTTATAATTTGTGATACCATTACGTAACATTTTCTATATTCATGTCAAACAATATATCAAACTTGATCATAATCTTTACGGACTTGTAATCTTATAGTAAATAGTATCGATACAAAGATCGATAATATATATGACTTTTGGTATTAAATTTCGTTGAAATTTTATTTCGATCGATACAATAATATTTAATATTATATATTATTATACAAAAAAAATTATGTAATGCTTATAAAATATTACAACTCTTATTCGTGAAGAGTGCGCCCAAAGTGCGTCGCGGAACAGGAGGCTCGCGAGATTGGAGTAGGGGAATTTCAAAACGAGATAAAGTATTAACAACTCGCGCGCGCGTGTACGTAAAATCGCATAATTAAGAGCGGTGAAACCGCTCGAGTTCCGCACGCGTCAATTAAAACTTGCACGTGGAGGTCCTCTAGCACTTGCGGTGAGAGAAGCAAGTTATAATTAATCCAGGACGCTCCCATCAAAAACGCACGCACGGAAAAGCAGAGGGAAACTATAGCGCGTTTACCGCTTTAACGTAAAAAATATTAATTACGCCAATTGAAAATTTTCAACTGTTAATCTCATTTTGACACAAAGTCAGTTTTTAAAATATTTCTGTCTTTACATGTATTCAAAGATGAGATCTTTTTACATACATTAAATTACATTACTCAGTTTTTCAAGACAAATTCCTTATTTGCGTCGCATAGAATCGATGCATTTTCAGGCCTCGTAGATGCGAGGCGTAGATGCGCGCAAATATACGATCGATAAGATGATGATTGATAAGGTTATGCTGGCGCGGCTTATCGGGCAACGTGCGCGCGATAAGATCTCTTGTGTACAGAGAGAGATAGAGAGAGAGAGAGAGAGATCGATAAATAGATAGAGCAGATAATCCGCCTCGAATCCTCGCTCGAATTCCGTTCATCGCGCGCGATTCGCGATATAAGGGAATTTTTATTTTAATCAAAAAAAATGAGCGGTTTTCATCACGAAGGATTTTTCTTCTTCGGGCTGATTGTTCACGTCGCGATTACGATATATCGGACCCGCGAAATTCGTGACGAGCGTGTCCCCGACAAAGGCAACTATCGGCTCGGCTATTTGCGGCAAGGTGACGATTTTTAGTCTCTCGCACGTACTCGATATTGTCGATTCAATTTGCAATTCGACGTGCAGAAAAGCAAGGCACGTATTAACGTAAGATTCGCGAGATCTTGAGCAAATCGATTTTTGCCCGCGAATTCGAGAAGGGATCGTAGAGAGGAAGTTCTCTGGATTTTTCGTGCTGAGATTTATTTGAAAGTTTGACAAAGATTAATTTGATGAAATATCATTCTTTTAGCTTGCTTGATCTTCGAATATATCAGTATAATTGAAGAACTTATTTGCCTTAAATTCATATTTTTAAGAAATTAGAAAATTGTATCTTATTATAAGGTTACAAGAAAAATTCCAGGAGAAAATAAAAACTTGTAATTTTTTAAACTAAAGGGAAAAAATATTCGAAATATAGTGTATATAGTGAAAAAATTATAAAGTTACAAGAAAAATTCAGAGACAGAGAGGATAAAAACTTGTAATTTTATATTTTATATATTGTTAAAGTTTGCATTTTTTTTATAAAACGATTAATTTTCTCTTATCGAATGTGAATTTTAAATTTTCCATTGAGAGAGACACGAAGAATTAAAAATTAAGCAAGCGCACTTCTTACAATTTTACATATAGAGTAAAATTGAAAAACAAAATTAATAATAATCAAGAAGAACAATAATAAAAAATGCGTTTAAATAAAAATTAAATAATATAGAAGAGAATAATACGCAAATCCACTTCCCGATTTATGAAGCGATATCTCCCGCGATATCTCATCGTTTTCAAAAATGGCTCTCTCTCTCTCTCTCTCTTTCTCAAGTTGCGAAAATGGGTTCATTCGGGGTTGATGCATTCCAATTTAGCGGTACGATCGGGAGGAAAGTTTACGGCGGAACGATCGATAAATCGGTTTCCATCACATATTCTCTCTGCACTTGCTGCGCGGTATTGAAGGGCCGGGGAAGAATGAGCGAGAGAGAGAGAGAGAGAGAAACGGGGGAGGCCCAGCGGCCCCCCGTACGCGGTGCACGTAGGGTGTGGGCCCGATTAACACGTTGTTTGTATAGGGGAATGTATAATAACAGGTTACGCCGTTGGCATAGGTACCCATTTGTATCTGTAGAAGGGCATCTCGGGTTCCCATCCGCCGCGTACCGACACGAAGGGGGGGGGGGGGGCGGGAGTAGATACGGCGTTAATTTTTTTAAAATATTTTCCGAGTTATCCGAAAAAATAGAATATAAATATGAAATTGTTTCTGCGAATGCATCAATTTTCTATTGGCAGATTGCTAAAAAAGATATGATATAGTCAGATGTAAATATACATAATTAGTTACGAAAAGATCCGATAACACATGTAATTTTATTATGTGACCATGTATAATAATATCAAAAATTTGACGCGATATGATTGTATAAGATAAGATCATATCGCGTCAAATTCTTGGTTTAATTATATACGTGATCTTATATAATTACATAAGTCCATGTTTTCTTGGGTTTAACAAATTTTATATTTATATTTATATTTTTATATTTATTTTATATTTTAAACGCTATTCAAAAATTTTATAAAGGGAGCGAGAGTTTAATATAATTTACGTGGTAAAATAAAATAAGCAGATAACATTTAAATATAGAAATGTCATTTCCGAGACAAACTTCAGAATTAGGAGCTGGAGATAAAATATTAATAAATACTCAAATATTCATATATTTTAATTGAATTTAATATTGGATGATTAGTTTAATGATTAATCTAATTATGGATCGAATACAAAAATAATACATAGAATTCTCGTATTTTTTACTCTACATACGTTTTGTTGAATTCTTTATTTATAGAATATTTATAAAGTGAAATAAGATTGGAAAAACTCTTGTTGAATTTATAAATTTTTTTTTCTTATAAAACTGACAAAAAAAATAAAAAATTAATTTATAAATAATAATCGAAAAATTTCGTAGTTAAATATTATTAAAATATCCATCTTATATAAGTATGACGTTTATTATTGTTCTATGACATTTTTATCTGGGAGAATTTAAATTCAATTACTAAAAAATTATTGTTTCAGAGACAGAGAGGATAAGAACTTGTAATTTTAAAAACTGAAGGAAAAATATTCGGAATACAGTGTATATTGTGAAGGAATTACATTTGTTTGTCCGAAACTGTGTTATATGTTTCAATTTGCGTACTCTTATTTTGATTTTATTTGACAAGATTAAATTTGATAAGATCCATCGTTTGTGTTTGATGGGGAGTGATCTGCGAATCATGTCGAAAAATGCAATGAGTGCGGGAAAGTCGGATGCTTTTTTACTCTAAGGATTTATTCCTTTTACGCAACATGAGCATACTTTTGTGGCGTCAACGCAGGGCGAGTCAGCTGCGAACTGAAACTGCTGCTCTCTCCTTATCGAGTAAGTAGCTCAGCTTCTTAAATCTCATTATTCTAGATAAAGTTATATATTGATACAGCTAAGAACTCTAATAAGATTATTACATAAATAATAACTTTATTCTATAATTTTATCTTGGCATTTGAATAATTTAATTTTTAAATAAAAATTATATTATTGAGTTTTTAGACTTTTATCGACTTAACAAAAAAAAAGCTATATAATTATTATATAATTAATAATAATATTATAATTACACACAGAGATTAATTATATTAACGGGATATTAACACAAATCTCGATATTACGATTCCAAAAATATCAGTGTCGATTCCATTAATTAAATAAATGGAAGACATGCCGCGTGAAAAAAAAAAAAATAGAAGAAAAAAGGGGGCGTCGGGAGTAGATACGACTATGGGGAACGAGAAAGATCGGCGCAAGACGGAGAGGATCGTATAGGAAAGACGAGGGAAGCGAGGGAGATAAACGAAGGGTAAGCAATGAGGGCCTGAAAAGGAGGGGACCAGCAGATGGAGCAGAGGGGGAGGTTTCCTCGAGCTGATAAAGTAACATAATGTGTGCGAATGTGGAATGAGAAAGATGTCATTATTTAGAGAAATGGATGAAATGTAAAATACAGGGTATCTCCTGTAAGTGATAGTTGATGGAATTCTATAGCGTGTCTTTTTGAAATTTGCATTGAATGATATTTTTTTTTCCGAAGCATAATTCACGACGAATTTGAGATTGAATTTTTGTTCGCGATATTGTAGCCGCGACGTATGATTTTAAACATTTTTTAAAATTTAAAAGATTTATAAAGATTACATATTTTTCAAGAAAAAAATCACGTCTATCAAGAATCAAATCATCTCTCTGGTGAATCAATTTTTAATATTTTTCTATTATTTCTAAAAAGCCTTTAATTATGCAGGCTTTTATTTTTAACTAAGCTAAATGTCACTTGTCAAGTAAAAAATTTATACGAATTATTTATATATTATTTATAATATACATTGTACAATTATTTTCTAAAAATTAATATCAGATCGATTTTCTCTTTTTATAAGAAAGTATTTATTCTTGAAGAAGCAATTTTTGCATTGGGACACCTTATATTTATTAAGACAATACGTCTTAACACGCGGCTTAACGCGAAGAGGGAGAGGAGGAGAAAAGGTTGCGGGGTGAGGGGGGGGGGGGGAGATGAACCGTGGATGCAGTTCGTATCTGCGTTGCATCGCAACGAGTTCTCTTCGTGGTCCGGTCTCTCTCAATGCACCTGGTGTACATCGCGTCCCGATCTCAATGCAGCCCCGGGCTGATCCTCTCTCGGCCTCCTCGCGTCTTCTCCTCCCCCTCCGCGCGTTGCCTCGCATCTCGTCCCATTCTCGTCGGGCGGGACGAGCTGAAACGCCCTGAAAATCCACTGTGAATCGCTTGGAATCGATCCGGGACGCGCGATCCGGACTGTCTAGAAAGAAAAAGACTTTTAATAATAATAATAATAAAATAATAATAATTGATTACAACGCTGGGAATTATTTATACTCCAGAATCGTAAAATCCTAAGAATATTAAATAATTTTAATAATTTTAAAAAGTCGAAAGAAATTTTTGTCAGACTCTTTGTTTTAATTTTCAATATCTCTTTTTTTTCGATCGATAATTCTTCAATTATCGAGAAGCAGGTATCTCGAGGCTTCTCTTTGCGAGGAATTTACTCGCATGATCCCGCGGACATCTTAATTAATTCCCCGAGTCCGACGGAATCGCGAAGGCTCTCAATCTCCGTCCATCCCGATCCCTTCCTTCCCCCACAATTTCATAAATAAAGATACAAACGGGATTACGCGAATATAAACCCACTGCGAGTAGTGAGGGAGCCCGTGGCGGTTTCCTCGGGTGCCCCCTTTCGTCCCCGTGTAATCTCGATGGCAACGAGAGGTACGAAAGGGACGGGGGAAGGGAGGGCCGTGTGGGGTGTGTGTACGTGATGGCAACCGACACACGCACACAAACTTAACACGATGGAGATTGTCCGATCGATCCATCGATGGTTACATACGTCCATCGGTAACACGCCTCTGCCGATCCCGCCTCGTGGCTCGTGAGTCTCGTAAGGGTTCGAAGGACGAAAGGAGAGAAAGAGAGAGAGAGAGAGAGAGAGAGAGCGAGCCCGAGGGGCCCCTCGTTGCACAATTATCTCATTTGCCGATCGGACCCTCCCACGTGTTAATTTGCTTGTTGGTTTGTTGGTCCGTTCCTCTCCTTACCTTATCGTTTATTTCGCTCTCTTTCTCCCTCGACTTTCGTGGAACCCCCTGCCATGTTTTCTCCTTTTTTTTTTCTCGAAGCTTCGCTCCCTTTTCGTCTCTCCTTCCTTCTAATCGCGTCGCCGATCGCTCCGAAATGAATTCGACCGTCTCGCTGATCGACGCGCGGAATCGGGGCGCGATCACTTATTTATAAAGTGAAATAAGATTGGAAAAACTCTTGTTGAATTTATAAATTTTTTTTTCTTATAAAACTGACAAAAAAAATAAAAAATTAATTTATAAATAATAATCGAAAAATTTCGTAGTTAAATATTATTAAAATATCCATCTTATATAAGTATGACGTTTATTATTGTTCTATGACATTTTTATCTGGGAGAATTTAAATTCAATTACTAAAAAATTATTGTTTAATTAATATTGGTAAATTTAACTCAATAATTATAAAAAAAAAAGAAATTGTCGAATTCTCAGAGTCTTAACAAAAAATTGAAATCTGTCAATTAAGAGAATGAATAACAAAAGATTGAAGAATGAAAAGAAATGTGTGGTTGGTCTCGATATTTCGGCAGCATCGATAG
This sequence comes from Formica exsecta, assembly GCF_003651465.1. Taxonomy (NCBI): domain Eukaryota; kingdom Metazoa; phylum Arthropoda; class Insecta; order Hymenoptera; family Formicidae; genus Formica; species Formica exsecta. The sequence continues at coordinate 977,169 of NW_021848537.1, forward strand.
TTTTTCGTCATGGGAGATTGAAAAGTAGAAAGTCAATTAAAAGAATGAGCTTCTCAGGATGAAAAGATTGTGCGACTTTGCAGACCAAATAATTCTTAACGCGATAATCACAATTATTTCATTATTATTATTATTAAATTATTTTTAATATATAATAATAACTATATCAACGTTTTGCTTGTCGAAATAAATTATACACGATACAGTATAAATTTTATAACTTTTTTATATGCGGATATAATTTTTTTCTCGCGATTCTCTCTACGGTGAGATCGAAAACTTGTCTCTCTTTCTCTCTCTTCAGAAGAGAAGCAAGAAAGAAAGGGTTTCGATGAACGCGAGTCGCGGCCTCGTAGAGCGCTAATGGGAGGAGTTCATTAAGATCGCACGATTAGAGCGCCTTATCGCGGCTAACCGAGGCTCGTTACTTTTGCGTGACGTCACTTCCTCTCTCTCCCTCTCCCTCCTCTTTTCCTCTCTCTCTCTCTCTCTTATGCAGTTCGTATCTGCGTTGCATCGCAACGAGTTCTCTTCGTGGTCCGGTCTCTCTCAATGCACCTGGTGTACATCGCGTCCCGATCTCAATGCAGCCCCGGGCTGATCCTCTCTCGGCCTCCTCGCGTCTTCTCCTCCCCCTCCGCGCGTTGCCTCGCATCTCGTCCCATTCTCGTCGGGCGGGACGAGCTGAAACGCCCTGAAAATCCACTGTGAATCGCTTGGAATCGATCCGGGACGCGCGATCCGGACTGTCCGGATCTGTGTACGGGGTGAGCCAGAATCATCGATTCCATCATTCGAAGACCCTTTGATTAGTTTTTTTTTTTTTTTTAAGTCTTTTACATGATATCCAATCAAGAGTGACATATTTATATAATTTTTTATATTACAAATAATTAGATGTAATTATATTGATTATACTAAATTATTGCTGCAAAATTGTTAGATAAATATATTTAATTTAAATATGAATTAAATATGTCCGTTCCGATAATCATGACGTTTAGATTAAGATTCTGTAGAATTTTAAATTTCTTACTCGAACGTGTGTGAAAAACAAACTTATCTTATCTGAAAGCTTAATCATTTTTTTTTTCTCGAAGCTTCGCTCCCTTTTCGTCTCTCCTTCCTTCTAATCGCGTCGCCGATCGCTCCGAAATGAATTCGACCGTCTCGCTGATCGACGCGCGGAATCGGGGCGCGATCACTCTATAATATAACGCGCCAATTATTATCCCTCGTTAGATTGAAGAAGAATGTGCGCGCGTATTCCGTATACGCACGTTAATTTAAGAAGTGACTAGTGTTCGCCAAACATCCGAGAGAGATCGAGACGAGTAGAATGGAAGAAGAGGGGGCAGAAGGAGGGGGAGGAGAAGAAAAAACAGGTCGGGGTAAAAAGAGCGGAAATAAAAACGACGGGGGACCGATAAGGCCGGCCGATAGGAACGAACGGGGCCAAACATTCGCCGCGTAAGGCCCCCGCCGGCCCACCGTGGTGTAACCGCGTTTACAACCGATATATTCTCATAAGTCGCAAAATCCGCGTCCTGTCTTTCAAAAGGATCATCGAATTTTCATTAAGAAAGATTCTTCGGCGATTGCGTCCCTAATGAGTGTTCTCTCGAGAGCTTATGCGCGCAGCTATCCGATAGCCGAGAGCGCGACTATCTACCGGCAGTGTATTTTTAATATCGGGAACGACCGCGGACCCGAGGGGGCCAGACGGCGGAGGCCCCGGTAGATAAGTCCCTCTCCAGTCGCGCGAGATACCCTGGCGGATCCATGGCTGCCGCCATGGCTGTCTGTTTATCTCCTTTCCATCCATTTTTTATCCACCTGCGCGTTCTCGTCCCCCTCCCTCTCGCGTTGTGTCCCCTTTCGCGGGACCCTCTGTTGGATAGCGAGTAGATGGCGATCTATTCGCGGTTCTGTGGATCGCGTGGAGAACGTTCCACCGTTGATGACGAGAGAAATCGAGAAATCGAATAATTACGAACTAGCCGAAGGATTGACAGGAAAGAGAAAAGAAGTGAGAGAGAGAAAGAGAGAGAGAGAGAGGGAGCGAGAGTTTAATATAATTTACGTGGTAAAATAAAATAAGCAGATAACATTTAAATATAGAAATGTCATTTCCGAGACAAACTTCAGAATTAGGAGCTGGAGATAAAATATTAATAAATACTCAAATATTCATATATTTTAATTGAATTTAATATTGGATGATTAGTTTAATGATTAATCTAATTATGGATCGAATACAAAAATAATACATAGAATTCTCGTATTTTTTACTCTACATACGTTTTGTTGAATTCTTTATTTATAGAATATTTATAAAGTGAAATAAGATTGGAAAAACTCTTGTTGAATTTATAAATTTTTTTTTCTTATAAAACTGACAAAAAAAATAAAAAATTAATTTATAAATAATAATCGAAAAATTTCGTAGTTAAATATTATTAAAATATCCATCTTATATAAGTATGACGTTTATTATTGTTCTATGACATTTTTATCTGGGAGAATTTAAATTCAATTACTAAAAAATTATTGTTTAATTAATATTGGTAAATTTAACTCAATAATTATAAAAAAAAAAGAAATTGTCGAATTCTCAG
>NW_021848537.1:980951-1007037 GCF_003651465.1 Formica exsecta
GAGATGAAAGAGGAGTTGTGGGACACCCTATGCACGAAACTCTCGGGACTTCACCGGATGCATTGCAGAGCCGGTCTCGTAACTTACGGGATGTGTACTGATTGTCCGGCGAATGCCGGCCCACCGTGGTGTAACCGCGTTTACAACCGATATATTCTCATAAGTCGCAAAATCCGCGTCCTGTCTTTCAAAAGGATCATCGAATTTTCATTAAGAAAGATTCTTCGGCGATTGCGTCCCAGAATCAACATCCTGATTCTTGTGACATTTGCAGATCCTTGTCGGTTTATAATCACCCACAAATTATTTAAGATTGTTTCAAGAAACATTTTAATTATTAATATTAATTTAGTATTATATTAATATATTAATATATTAATATATTACATTAATATATATTTAGTATTATATCTAGAAAATTATTTTTAATTTTGTATGTCTCTTTTTCTCAATTTTAAATTTTGCATTAATTATAAAAACGGAGATTTCTTAATCTGAATATAAATCTAAACAAGAAATTTCATATTAATTAAAACACAGAGAAATAATAAAAAGGAAATATTCACATGAAAGTTCTAACAAAACGATCAACATTCGCCGGAAGCTCGAATTACCAGCGCGCTGTCGCGGGTGTAGGGGTGAGGGAAGCGGTTATGTCAGGGGGCGGGAGGGAATTTATTTCACCTCTCTTCCTCCCCTCCCCTCCTCCTGCCCCCATGGCGCTATCGAGGCCGGTGCGATGCTCGGTTCCCACCGGGAAAGAAATCCATCGCGATCAGAAAACTGGCACCGCCGAACGAACGACGATATACATCCCTTTCTCGCCCCCGCGCCCGCATCCCCCTCGCGAATTCCTCGGAATTCCGCGGCTGGTGACTGGCGGTGGCGACCGCGTGCGCTTCGCGATAAGCCGACCCGCCACCACTACCACCACCACCACCACTATCATCACGTGGCGCAACCAACCCCCCTTACGAATACATCGTCGCCATCGTCGAGGCCCAGAAACTTTCGGAGGAAGGGAGGGGGGGAGAAAGTGTATCAAGTACGGACACAAGCCCCCCCTTTGTCCCCTCCACAGTATATAGGAATGCTTGAGAGTATTTATTATAGATAGATGCTCAGATTCTAGACCAAATTCTCTATATCCGGTGTCACAGAACTATTATTTATCAAAATTGTACCTCTTATTAATTCTCGATTATATATCGATATGACGCACGTGCTGTCTGTTGTATTTAAAGATTGTGAATTAAGCAGTGTTATTTTTAGCGTAAATACTGCGGATATGAGGGCTCAAGGGAAAAATCGTAGGGCTCCGGGAACATGAAATATACCGCGCTATCTGTTCATCTGTTCGCTGGCGCTTCGGAAAAAGATACGGAAGCGGCGACGACGACGACGCGGCGAGACGTGTCGAAGGTACACAACGGCGGAGATACCGTTGCCGGGCCATTACCCCTTTACTTTATATATATATATAAGACGAGCGTTCGCGACGCGTCGCGCCGCGCACTTTGTCAACTTTGCGTATCAATCAAGCGAGAGAAAGAGAGAGATGGAGAGCGGGCGCGCGATGCGGGACACGGGACGATAAGGGACATCGATGCATGAAGGCGGAGAAAGCGATGAGCCGTAGAGTTCGCAGATAAACGCTACCGCTCCTCGCATCATTTTTTGACACCTGGTACAGAGGCTGCTTTAATATCGCGCCGCATACAGAGCCCGATAAATCCTCCAACGTGGAAATTGCACGTGAAAGCGCAAATCGAGCGTACATTTAAACGGAATTCTCTCCTTTACAAGTATAATTTTGCCTTGACTTTTTATATGGAAAATGTGATTTTATATTGATTTTATATAGATGAGGAGAAGGAAAATAATTTTTAATAGCAATATTCCTTTCTTTCGTTCTCTTCACTCATTGCAATAAAAGAAAAGAGAGGAAAGGAAAATTGGAATCAGATGCCTTTGTTTTTTATATTGATAATTACGGTTTTAGTTAAAGAAAGATTTATCATATAATTGAGTTAGCAGTTTTGTATATATTAATATAGATATAAAATAATTTCCGATGATGTCACACACACACAATAAAGCTGTTTTTCCCCTGTTTTTATTTAAATCTAATAGAAAGAAAAAATTGCCACATTCTCTTTGTGCCTACGAGACAGCTCTTGCTTTTATTAACAATGACATTTTTAATTAAATAAAAAAACTTATCGTACAATTTGCGCGCTTTTATAACGTATATAATGACAAAAATCTTGTATTAAATTAAGTATAAAAGAATTTTTGATGATCCGGCCAGTGGCAGCGCGATTTTCTTTGAACTTTTCTAAACCCGATAAAAAAGATAAATAAATAAAAATAAAAAAAATTATATACGTATGAAAGAATCTGTAGCGATATTGGCGATGTCCCCATGAGACAGCTCTCGGTTTTTATTAATAATCAGGGGACGGGATCTCTCTCTCGGCCGTCGATCATCCCTCTCGTAATTTGATGGCTGTCGGATACTTTCGTAACGAAAATTGTTGGAAATGCATTTCCAACACGACGCGTCGCGTATCTCGCGCAGCTTGATATGTCCCAGCATCCCCGGCGGAGAGACGCCACTGGCTTATCATCTCGTACGGAGTCAAAATCTTTCCCCGCGAAAATGAGCATCCCTCTCGGCAATAGATCAAGCGGCAACAGATAGATCCCCAGTGTTGTCACCCTGATTGCGCTTTTCCTCGATGGTAGGTGGTACGTCGTCGTCATCGTTGTCGTCGACGCCAGCGGAAAATCTCTGCGATTATGAAACGATCCTCCGCCAACCTGTTTCGAATCGCGCAAGCGATACCTCGTAATCGATACGGCAAGCGCTATCAAATAAATTGCCACAAAATGGAAAAGAGAAATGTATGGGTTGTGTAATAAAATAAAATAGAAATAAAAATATAAAAACGGAAATAAAAATATGGAATATAATAAAATAGAAACAAGAATTAAAAATAAAAGTAGATTGATCAAAATTAATATATTTTAATTGTCGAAAAAATTAGATAATGAGAAATTAATTTAAAATTTTAATTATCGATAAAATATTTTGTACGATTTTATAATTAAAAGCAATATATAAAAAATAATAACAATTGCTCAAAAATAGTTTTACATCGCTCTTTGCATATCACATCTTGTATAAAGAAAAACGATGTATTTACATAACTAGAGTATCAAAGAAAAAGGAGAACGTGCCGTAATGTGGAGTAACGTAAAATGTGCCGGCGAGGTTTTCTCGGTAAGGAGAAGAAGGTCCTTGCGTCTGCAAGGAGGAGTCCTTGGCCATAATAAGCGGTAGCCGTTAAATACGATCTTCGCATTAGAACACGAAGTAGAGGCGATAAGTTGTCGATAACTCGGGAAAGGAATGGTCGGCGCGAGAGAAGTCTCGCCCGGTTAACTTACGGCTCGATGAAAAGCTCGTTGTGGTTGGAATGGAAGAAAGAACTCGCCGCCACAATTTATGCCAAATTGCAGGAAAATTGTAAAACTGCACTGCGCCGCCTGCGTTTGTAACGGTTGTAAGAAGTATTTATCGTTCTACTCTCCCTGGCCGATTCAGACGAAATAATGGGGCGATTATTTCTCACGCAGATAAGAGTGCATTTGTAATAAGCGGAAGAGTTTAATATATAAAGAAATATTTTCAAGTCTTCAAGTGTGACAGCTTTTTTAAGTTATGACACTATTAAGTTAAATTTTTGCAATAATAAAATTTTATTTATTGTAATTACGTTAGATTTGTTATCAAAAAAATTGATACTTATTATTAAATTATAAATTGATATAAAACAAGTCTCGATTTATTTCTAATAATTACAAATTACATAAATTTATATTTAATTTCCATTTCTATTCTTGTTTAACATTAAATTAAATGCAATATTTTATTCATTATTTTAATTGCATGAAATATACACATTGATCGCGATAAGGACTCTAGAATCCCGGACTTGTGAGAGGTCTTGAAACGATTAAAATTGTGGATAACGCTCTCAAGGACAATCGCACGTTACAAGAGGACAACTCGCGGCGATAACTCGTCGATAACTCTTTCCACGGGAGGAGGGAATGGACCTCTCGGAGAAAGCAGTCTCGCGCGGCCGTTAACTAACGACTCGATGAAAAGCTCGTCGTCCCTAAGATAGGGACAGATATTAGGAACGAGGAAAGCCATCCCTAACGCGTAGGGTACGACGCTAAATTCTCCGCCTGATCGCTAAGAAATTACCTGGAAATATATACGAGTGGCGAATGTTCTCCATTATCACCCCTTGACTGCTATTATCGGGGTTGCCAACACCAGATGTAGAATTTGGAAATCTTCCCATTTTCGCGGTTAATAAACCCCTGGAGAAAAAATCCTATGAATGTGTAAACAGTCTACTTCCTGGGAAAAAAGGAAAACCTGGAATTCTCAGAGAATTTTTTTGTACCTGGAGAAATCAGGGAATTCTCATGGAATTTTGTTGGGATTTGGGAATTTTTTTAAAAATTCTCTCGTTGATAATTTTACTCTTATACTGTAAGCAGTAAACAATTTATCAATAAGCCAAGTTGTGAATTATGCATTTAAAATATATTATAAATATATATCTATCTCTGTTTATATATTTAACGTCTTAAAAAAATATTAAATATGCAGTATATATTTTTTATTTTAATTTTCAGTGATAAAAAATAAAAATGTTATGCAAGTTAAAAAATTTTATCTTAACTAAAAAAAGCTATTCAGTTTTTATTTCCGGTACATTTGTAAATCTAGCACTCGAAATTTAAACGGCTTTGTGTTTTTCCTTTGTATGAATGAAAAGACACTAGAAAAAGCGTACGATAAAAAAACTTATTTTAGGAAATTGCATCGAAAAATGTTTAAAATATTCTCTTTACTGGAATTTTAAACAAAAATACCTGAAAGATCAGGGAATTGTTTACAGGATTTAAGTAGACATCCTGATAGAGAACTATCTTTATATTTGATATAGTAATGCAAAAGAGAAAACAGAAATATATATATATTTATTTTGGTGCATCCAATGCCTGTTATTCGGCAGTTAGGAAGTAACCCCCGACCGGAAAACTATGGACGACACGCCGCTCCCCGTTAGTTAGATCGATAACGCTAACTCGTTACGTATGCACGGTCGCGAGTGATGCAAACGAGTGCAATATGCGTTTATTTTATTAAGATTCTTATTGGCCCAATTATGAGCCGCACAAGCTATAAAAATATCCGATTAATATAATGTTTACAATATATAAAAGGAAGTTACATACACATATTTTTATATTATTTTTATCTTTTTTATTATATTTATCTGTCATAATTTCATGAGACAATGAATAGTGGAAATTATAAAAAAAAAGAATTTACAAGTTTAAAGATGCATTTGTTTTTTTTTTTTTTTTTTTTTATAGAAATTAAATATAAACATTATATGAAATAAGTGTAAAATAAAACACATAATGAGAAAAGCAGTACATTTTTTTTTAAATAATTGAGTGAAAGATATAAGAGAATACGACAGAAGAATAATTACTTATAATTAATATAATAATTGTGTCTCAGCTTCTTTGACATTTTATACTCCTTTTATCTGAATCACGCTCACAATTATTCGCTATAATTATATACAAACGTAAGTCAATTCAACGTGCCTTGTTGAAATTCTCCTATGCGATGACAACCGCCGATAACTCTCTCGCCACCCCTTTTCCGACTACCCCCGTCCCCTTTACATACATATATAAATCGCGAGAGAACGTCGTCGCTGCCGCGCCATTAAGCGTCCTTACATCCTCGCGCCAGCACCGGGTCGAGTATACCGGGTGGAAAAATTGAAGTGAGCAGCTCATTACGGGTAATCAATAACCGATACATTATCGGCGAGCGTTGAGGGAGGGAGCGAAGAGAAACGCGCAAAGGGGGATGAAGGGGGTTGGAAAGCGACGCAACCACCGGCGCGCCGGTGGATGCGAGAGGGCCGCAGAGCTCATCTCCGCGCGAGGGTGGTGTGAAAGAGAGGAGGGTGGGGAAAGGGGGAGGGGAACGGTCGCGGGAAGGGGTTCCGATTTACACAAGTATATTGAATTTATTGAGATGAGCCTAGGGATAGCGGCCAGGAGGATATTAGCTGCCTACCAACCGCCCCGACGTTTCATACCGTCCTCTCTCGCGGGCGCGTCCACCCCCTCTCTCCCTTCCTCCGCTCTCGCGCCCCTCCCGCATCCCCGTCGTCGTCGTCCTCTCTCGCATTTATTAAGATCGCGAGGCTGATTTATGCCGCCCCGATAGAGCGACGAAAAGAAGGGTGGAAGGGAGGGATTCTGAATGCGAATTCAGGCAAGTCTAATATCGACTCGCGCGCTCGTAGATTATCGTAAGTTAAGGGATATCGGATAAAAATTGCGATAAATAAATTGGCAGTTTCTTCTCGAAATAGAAAATTTGAAGTTGTTGCGAATTTCGCGATATGCAAAACATAATTTGCCGTTTGCGATTTGGCAACTAAATATAGGGTGTATCGTGAAATATATATGTGCAATCTTTATTTCAAATAGATAGATGAGTAATTTAAATAATTTTCGCGCATTAAAAAATTTTAATATTTTTTTTAAATTTAATATTTTTAATGTTTAATTTTTTTCAACATACATACTTATTTTTATTTTAACTCACAAAATATTTATGAAGTTTTTTTGCTTGATATCAAATATTTCTCGACAATCTCGAAAGTTTCTAAAATACTGAAAGGTTTCTGAATTAAAAATTTTAACTTTTGCTATTTAATTATATTTTCAAGTTAAATTTCTAAAAATATCGACATTTTTTTATTAAATAGAAAACAATTTTCTATGATTGAATTGAAGATAAGAACGCGCTTGATACTGTGATATGTTTATTTTTTCTATCGTTTCGGGCAATCGACTTATGAAAAATGACATGTTCGAACGGCGATGTTCTTCGCAGGATTAACGCTTCGTTCGCGTAATCTCTCGTCCTTATCGTCGTAATTTTATCAGTTTGCCTCGCGAAGCGAGAGAGAAATCGTGTCCTCGTGCGCGCGCTTCCCAAAATCTTCTCCCCTTCGCGAAGGATCCTCCCCTGGGAGATCCTTCGCGGCTGAAGGGTCCTGCGGATTCTGCGGCTCGACGAGAGGAGAGCGGTCCTTATCTTCGGCGGCCAGCCGACGTTCTACAACTTAACCCTTCCAAGGCAGCTCGGTACAGAGATTACCTTTGCTATCCCCCTATCCTCTTTCTCTATCATCTACCATCCTTTAGCATCCCGATGAATTTCTCTACCGGATCTTTCCTGCAGATTTTAACGTATACATACGCTAATCCTATGAGAAATGTACCATCGACCCTTATCTACAATAGAATCTCTTTATCAAGTGAAGCTGGATACTATAAATAGACAATGTTAATAATGATAATTCTTTTGAATAATATAAATCCGATATTAATCGTAATAATTTTTAATGACATGTACAGATAATATATTTTCTCATCGAAATGTATTTTGTTTGAATTTTAATTTTTTTTTTTTTTTTTTAAGTAATATAATTTTAATTGCACACATAAATAACACACATCATATATTATATTATCGTACGTATTACATAATTAAAAAATACAAACAAGATTTTTTATCATCTGTTTCGAGAAGTGTCTGTTTATCTTTAGATGCATTAATCATGAATAATAACGTTGTTTACGTTTAAATTTTGAAAAATTCCTTCTCCTCATGAGATAGAAAATCGTGGATCTCCGATTCGCCTCGTCGAGTATTGCCGTGCAAGGGGAGGGTTGAAATTCGGACGCGGGGGTGGTATTTAGATATTTTAATGACCGCGCTGATAACAAGACACGACGCCGGGCTGCGATAAAGACGACGACGCCCCCGACGTCGAGAACGCGATGCTGCGCGCCGCTGATAACGGAAACTGGCTCCCACTCGTTGTTTACGTATACCCGGTGTAATGTAAGGTTGCACCCTCTTACGTACCTCTGTGTGTGTGTGTGTGTGTGTGCATGCGCGATTATTGGCCATCGATAGCGACGATTCCCGGCGACGCGATGTTCCGGAAAACGATATTTTCTAGAGCGTTGATGTGTGTGTGTACTCAATATATTTTCGCACATAGTGTTATCTTGTTGAACTGATAAGATTTTGATATGGTTTAACAATAGCTCTCGTAGAATATTAACTAAAAGTTTAACTATAAAATCTTATTGAATGATAGATAGAGAGAGGGAGAGAAAAAGAGAGAGAGAGAAAGAAACACAAAAGAAACATTTTTTAATATAAAAAAAATGATAAGGCATAATATTTTTAATTATGTAAAAATGGCATGGAAATTTGTTTAATTTCATAATATTTTGTATGAATGGAGAGATAATTAAAAATATTATTTTAATTCGAAAAATTAATTACATTTCTTAATTTTAGGAATTTATTTTGTCGCGATTTAGATTAAAAAAAGCAGATCTTTAAATCGAAGAATTACTGAATTTATACGATTGCATTTCTCGTGACATTCGCATAATTAATTATCTTAAGTGTCTCACTAATCTTAAAAGTTACATAAGTATGTTCTCTTATTATCGTGCAATTCCTCGAATGCGTGACTCTTTTTCTCTATCCATATGCACAGTTAAGGGTTAATTGAGGATCTCGCACGTGCCGAAAGTGTCTCAGTCAGGGGGGTGGGGTGGAAGGGACATTAGCATACGGGGGACGCTGATTTATAATTATAGGGGTACGCGTCGGATTCCGGACACGCAACACAAATTTTGCCGTCCACTCGGAGAGAGAATCGAGCGCGCGCGCGCGCGCGCTGATTAACATATCTTGCTGCGGAGCCTCGGACACGTTGCCGCGATCGCGCCTCGTTAAGCGTGCGCTGGTCATGTTCGGGGCCCCCGCGTGTGGGTGTGCATCCCCACGTTCGTTCCCCCCGCGGGGAACTTCTCGATCCGTGTGTTTAATTCGCCGGGACTGTCATCGGTAATCGGAGAGGAGACACGATCTTTACTTTAACGTCGTCCTCTTAAAAATGTCTGCATATATAATGTGTGCGTTTTGTAGGTCACAGACGAGAGAAACATACGGGGTGTTTCGTAAAATTTCTGCTAAACTGCAGAATGTATTATCTAACAAAAATAAAGTTAGAGTTATTTGTTTGATGAAATTTTGATAAAACATTCTATCGCAAAATGTTACTATTGAAAAAAAAAAAAGAAAAAAAAAGGAATTATATCTTGATTATACAAATTCAAATTCAAAATTTGAAGGAAATTTTTTTCACCGCAGGGATTATCTTGATTTTAGAAAATTACGCTTTTACAATTACAATTTTGTTAAAGATGCGATTAAAAATTGATCAAAATCATTTTTTTAAAATCATTTATCTTTCAATTAATTTTATTTGAACGGGCTACTTTTTTCATGTCGTTAGCAGACAATTCCTTTCACAAATCGAATCCACGAATCGAGCAGTCTTTTAAGGACCTCGCGTATCTGCGAGATTGTCGGGAAGCGAGAAAGAGATAGAGAGGGAGGAGAAGAGAAGGGTGAGGAGGTGAGAGAAAGGGATCTCGAGAGCGCGGGAGGACAGGAAGAGAGAGATGGTATCGGTGCCATATTAGAGGAAGTTATAAATCGCTACGAATCTAAAATTGATCTTTTCTGCAGCAGTTCGAGAGAGGACGAGAGGTGTCCTCGAGCGCACGCGCGCGCGCGCATTCGTCTACATACGATCTCTCACACCCTCCCGTCGTACTCGGGGATAGATATCGCGGGGGTGTCGGCGCAAGGGGGGGGGGAGGGGGGTCCGGGAGCACATATCGAGAGGAAACCTTCGCGAGATATATCGATTGCGACGCGTCTGCGAGTTCGAGATAAGCCCGATCCGCATAGCGCCGCCTGTCGCTCGCAACCCTCCACGGTCTTCTTTCCCTTTCCCCCTTCTCACCCCCTCCCTTCATCCGACGATCTCGCGGGGCATCCCTCCCCCCCCCCCGCGGAGGAGAGAAGCTTCGAGATCTCTACCGAACACGGGGGAGGAGAACGCCGAAGGGGCGAACCACGGCGATCCCGACGACGAATCGGCCGATGATTAAAATCCGTTGGATTATCCTGGAAGTCCTGCATTTCTGTGCTTTCGCGAGTCCCCCGGATTACCGCTGACAGGAGGATTCGATCGATCGATCGATGATCGGCGAATGAACGAATAAATTTGTAAAATGATATGCAGAATTCGAAGAATTGCCATTATTAATTTGTAATCAAAGAATAGTAGCATAATTCTTGTGACAAAATGCAATTATATCGTTTTTTCATGTTTTTATTATATAAAATAATGAAAAATAATGTAATTTTTGGAGATTCAATAATAAAATTCAAAATTGTTATGTTAAACAAATATATTTTTAATAAAGTTATGTTCCAGTAAAATAAGTTCACTTTATTGTTATATGCAAAAGATACTTTGTCTCATGACGTAAGATTCTTTTCTGAATTATTTCTCTAAATTGTTCACGTGAAATATTTATTATCCGCTGACAAACTGATAATTAACACGGGACAATTTGAAATTCGAATGGGCTTACGCGCGCGTAGGAAGGGATGTTACAACTTAATTGGCTCAAACTGGTCCTTCGGGATCCTAAAGGGACGGTAAAGGGGGTTAACGACAAGTAAAAGCCAACAGCGGAATCCCGAATTTAATGCTCGTATTAGCGTCTCGTTCACTAAGAGAAGAATTTTAATTGGCCGTCGATTGTCGGACAGTACTCGAGAACGAGTACTTTGAGTACTCGAAAGCGGCCAATGTCTCTCGGTGACTTCAATGCCACACCGATGTTCGCCAATGTTAACTGAAAAGACGCTTTTCAATGAATCCATTCGGAGGAGGTAAAAATAGAAAATCCTTAGATGCAATCAAAAGATAAAATTATGGAAAAAAATTGATGACGTGTTTTATATATTTTTTCATCAATTATTGTTATTAGTAGAATTATATCTTTTAATGCTTCGTCGATAGTTTTGAAATAAAATTTGCAAAAATTATAAATTATATTACAAATTATAAATTGCAAAGATTTTGAAATAAAATTTGCAAAAATTATAAACTATATATATTATAAATTATATTTGTAAAAATTTGAAACAGCTTTAATATAAACATCTAATAAACATTTTCGAGTTTTACAATTTTAAAGGTATAATAATATATGTGCTTCCATCATTTCATAGAAAAAGAAGGAGATGCAAAAGTTCTGATAATTTTTCTTCGTCGATGTATGATTATGATTCCATTGACAATCATTGCTGGTTCATTATTTTCCGCGGATCTGTTTAGATATGTTATAATGTTCCGATGATTATGCGGCTTGAAATCTTCTGCTTTTTCGAGCGAATTCCACTGAAAAGATGTTCGGGATTCTCAGGAATTAATCGTCATTGCTGCAGGCAACATTTCGCTACGTTGAAATTTTGGCGACGTTGTAATTTACAACGATTAGGGCGTCTGTAATAAACGTGGAATTTCTTTCAAATTTCCGGAACGAATTTGGGAGAATTGTATATTAAAGGCTAAATGGTTATCATTAAAAATCTTATAAGATTTTTAAATAAAGAAAATAGAGAGAGAGTATATAGTTTGGAAATTTTTTATCTTTGTGCGAGATAATATCAATAATATATTAATATTTTTTTTGGATGTGGCATAAAATTAAAATAATTGATACGTTTCCATCTTAAACGACGTCGATAAATGCCATCGCGAAATCGATATAATGGCGGGACGCGCGATTATCAAATGAGATCGAACCTAAAATGCTATCTCCTACAATTTGCTCATGCATACATGCATGACGTGGTTTGCATTTACATCGTCGGCCTTTCGAAATTGATAATTAAATTGCGCTCCCCGCCGAAGTTATTCTCGTAAATGCCGACTCACGCGATTAAGAACAAATTCGGCGCGACTGTTATTAATTACGATCGATACTTCGGGCTTTGATAAATCGCATCGTCGATCGTGCTTTTCGAATGCAATCGTGCAGATGATAAAAATGAAATTAAATCAATTCACAAAATGAATTTAAGAGAAGCTACATAATAAAACTTAATTATATTTCTAAATATTATAGATTGTGTAAAAAATCATATTTCATATTTCTGTATTTATTTAATCAGCAAATTTAATTATTATAATATTTATTTGAAAAACTTGGTAGAGATTTTATGTTAATATTAGAGTAGATAATAAGAAATAAAAATTATTAAATGCGAAATAATTTTGATAATATTATAAATCTAGTGATATTAATTCGGGTAACGAATAATTTAAACAAAAATAAATAAAAATTAAAAAAAGTATTGTTTCTATGCAAATGAATTAATCGTCGATTGCCGTCGTCGAGTGACGCTAAAGCAGGGCGATCTGAATTGTGACTCGCGTTTTATTGCGATTACTCTATATTACTGGCGGCACGTATACAACATGTGTCTCGATGACCGGGTATGCGATCGGTATTCATTACGTTAATATCACGTCATCTGTGGCGTATCCTGTAATCGAAGGGACCGCGGCGGCGGCGGCTCCCGCCACCAACCCCCCGGGGGCGCGTAGCGCCGCAGTGTGTTATTAGAAGGACCGTCGGGTATATAACCGCGGGACCGACCGGGTAATACGGTAGTGGGCCTCATTGAGATTTATGAAAGACGAAAGGCGACCCGCCGATCTTGCAGCACCTGCCGCCACCGCCGTTGATACGCTCGAGGGCGACGGATAGGAAACTTCTAAATGGCGATGATTAGCTTGTTATCGTGATCGTATTTATCGATGGGAAGTGTTACGATTTAGATTGGAAAGATTGCGAAAGAATAAGAAATGAGAAAAAAGAGAGAGGGAGAGAGAGTGGGAAGGAAAGAAATTATATTAGGATGAATAAAAATTATGTTAAGTGAAAGGAATACAGATAATAAAATTTATATTATAAAAAGATAAATAAGAATATGCGGGAATGTAAGAGTATATTATCATTGCTATAATTTTTCACTCCAATTGAGTTTTTTAAATCATTGCGATTATATTGCAACATGATATCTTTATTGCAGCTTTTCTTAAAGAACGACGTTTAAATGAATTAATTAATTCATTCGTTAAAAATGAATTCATTAAATGAATTCATTAAAAATTCATCAAATGAATGAATTAATTAATTCATTAATTATATTCGCTAAATAAAATAACTGTGTAATAATCTATAATTTATCTCGCAATAATACTATATTTTTTATATCACTCTATAAAAAGATAATTTTATTCTCGCTGGCTTAGATGACTAGATTTCTATCATCAACGACTTGCTTTCAATTAATCGAAACGGAAAGCGGTATAATAATTTTCATATAGCGACTGAAAAATCGCGATCGTGCACGAAGAATTCATGAGGGATCGCCCCGTGTGTCCCCCGCTACATCCTGCAGGAGGAAGATATTCAATTTCCCGAACCGCGCTCTCGCACACGGTCATCTCGATCGTGTGGATAGATCCGGGAGAGCCACGGGAAAGCGCGCGTGCTGTAATAACTCGTCGATAAGTAATGGCCGATGTAGGGGAGAAGCAAAAGGAGCGAAGCGAACGAGCAGGACGAAATCCTGCTCCGAGGAAGGGAGAAACCGGCGGGAGCATCCTTGCCGTCTCCGAGTGTCCGATCGATCGAGATCGGGAGCAAGCGAAACGTGGACGGGACGATCTTCCTCCTCCAAACATGGCGAGGCTCCTCTCATTCTGATAAATAATGCGTGCGTGCGTGCGTGCGTGGGATATACACGCATCAACGTGCGTACCGAGGCCTTTATAAATAGTCGACGACATCGACTCGACTTGTGAGATGACGAGGTTCGATCGTCGGTCGAATTCAACTGCCAATCGGATTGTTTCTTGATATCACGTGGTATCGAGAAGGAAAAGGAGTTCTCTAGAATTTATTTAATCCTTCCGAGATACCGGCAAGACAGAGGATCTTGATGAATACTCCAGGTGTCTTATTAAATCTTTGGAAATTAAAGTTACATTTAAATTTTTGAATATATATATATATATATTTTAATTTAATTAAAAAAGAGTTCTAATTATATTTTAATAACCGTATTAGAAATTAATCATATTTATAAAAATAATAATAGCGTTGATTTTAGAATTTCATTCAGAATCGCATTCAAAAGATCTGAATTTTTGAAAGTTAGTTCCTATAATAATTCGTTGTTTAGAGATATAATACCAAATTCAAATTTAACCAGATATCTAATCAATCGATGATTGACGAGTCGAAGGATGCGGTGACGGGACGCGTCGAAGGATAACCACGGATCGCGCGGGGATCTCCGAAAGATCTCCCGTCCTCGCGTCTTCGCCGAGACTAACGAGACGTTTTCCCTTCGCTGGGATTTATCGAGTCAGCGCGAATCGAGTCGGTCGTCGTCGGAGCCGATTCGCACGACGCGCGAACCCCGCTTTCGCGCTAATCGTTCGCTGGTCTCGACACCGATCCCGCGATCGTTCTCCGGTTCGCGTTGACACGTCCCTGTCACGTGTCCCTCGCGATCGCACGATTCCTCGGCATTTCGTCCTGCGAAACGAACCGTTCGCTTTTAGCATTCGCTTCGACGAGAAATCGGCCGACCGATATTCATATTGCAAAATGTTGATAGTAAAAATTATTAACAACAAAGATCACATTGTGTTTTCCTTTAAATAAGACTCTAAAGTTATATAGAATTAATTTAAATACGACGACATTCAGTTACAATCAATTTTAAATGAATAATCACAACAAATTATATATAATAAAGGAATTAAATCAATTATATAAAATTCACAAATTAATGAATAACTTAACTCATAAATATTTCCATGAAGAAATAAATACTTGACGCCACAGAAAAGCGGAGAAAGTGAAGTAGAATGGGAGGAAGAAATTGAGAGAAAAAGAGAGAGAGTGAGAGAGAGAGAGAGAGAGAGAAGGGGAGAAGGGTGAAAAAGGAAACAATGCGATCTTTGTATGCAACGCGCATCGGGCAACGCGTTCCAGGGGGAGGTGGGTGGTTGTGGAGGGCAGTAAAGTGGCCGAGTCAAAGGGATCGTAATCGGGGCCGGCGCGAAAAAGCGGCCGCGCGAGCGAGCGAGTAAAAAGAATAATAATCTCCTCCTAGAAAGGCGGCTCGCCCGAGTAAAACGGCAGTCGGCCAGCGTGGCGTGATAACCCTTTCGTTATCGGGTCCTGTTGTGGGGCGGAGGGGTTGAATAGAGCGAGTTGGAGTAGGCAGGGGCGGGAGAGGGGGGAGGGGAAAGGGGGGAGGCTTAGCAGCGAACCCAGGCCGATTCCAGACCGCGATAACGTCCCGATGTCGTGATAACTCACACTCTACATTATAATACACAGCGCCTCGAACGAACGAACCCGACGTTGATGTTGTTGCTGTTGCTGATGGCGATGGTGGTGATTGAGAGGGAAGGAGAGAGAAAAATTGTAGACGGGGGACCCCCGCGTTGGGCATAGGGTGATTGAAAAGTATCGGGATCGATCACTGGATACGCGAGAGAGATTTTATCTGTGTGTATAAAAATTTTCTTGATCTCAGTATTTTTATATTAAACTCAGTATTTTTATTATCGAAAATTGTAACATTTTGAAGAATCCGGAAGATTTGAGAAACTCGAGAGTTTTCGAAATTTGTGAATGTAAAATTTAGAATTTTATAATTTTAGAAATTCTTTTTCTTTTTAAGTTCTTAAAATTTCTAAATTACAAATTTCGAAGCAAGGAGAGAATTTTCCTCAACACGGTACGTCTTGACAAGTGAAATCTCGATAGATCTCACCCACGTTTCTCGCTTATAATTAAATTATCTGCGAAATTTATTTTTTAATCACCTTCGTAATAGCAATTATGATAAATTTTATCGCGAAATTTTATCCACCGTTTTCGGCGACAAACTGTCTCTCTCTCTCTTTGTCGCGTTACATCCGAAGTAGATGTGAAACGGCGGTTTTCATTTGTCGTAGATTGCCGCGAAACGAATGGCCCGGAGTGTCGCGAGCGTTTCAACGACAAATGTTGACCGAGTCGTCGTCGTCCTCGTCGTCGTCACCGCGGCTTTCCGGAGCGAGGGTTTTGCGGCGAAACTCCGAATGCTGCTGGACCCGTTTGATAACGGCCGCTCGGCCACGTATCTTGGAGCCTGCAGGCTTTATTATAAACCTCCGACCTCCCTCCCCCTCCCCCGCCCCCGTCCGGGTCACATCCTCCACTCCCCCACAGCCCCTCTCCCCTTTCCGTCTTCTTTGTTGCCGTTACTCTGTCGCTCCTTCCTACGAGCGAATCGCGCCGGCACGAAATATACCAGCGTTAATCCCGTTGATAGAAATATACCGCGAGAATTATAGCCGCTTTCGAGGGATATTTTGCGCGGGTCAGGATTTTAATGGCGAGAATATTCGAAGAGCTCCGAGCGTAAGAGAGAGAATATAACACAAAAGTCGAGAAAAAAATCAGGGTTCCTATCCCTTGGAAAAACATGGAAAATTTAGAATTTTCAGGGAATTTTTTTGTATCTGGAAAAATCAGGGAATTTTGATGGAATTTTATTAGAACTCGGGGAATTTTTTTAAAAATTATTTCTTTGATAATTTTGCTCTTATCTTATATATCCGCCGATAAGTCAAATTGTGAATTATGTCTTTAAAGTATATTATAAATATATATCTATTTTTCCGTTTATATATTTAATTTCTTAACAAAATATTGAACATGCTGGACATATTTTTAGTTTTAGTTTATTATTCATATTTTTTCTTTAATTTTCAATGATAAAAAATGAAAATTAAAAATTATGCAAATTAAAAATTTTTATCATAATGAAATCTATTCAGTTTTTTTTTTTTCAGTATATTTCAGTAAATCTATAGCACTTGAAAATTAAGTGGCTATATGTTTTTTCTTCGTATGAATAAAAAGCATTAGAAAACGTGTACAATAAAAAAATTTATTTTAGGAAATTGCACCAAAAAATCTTTGAATTTTCGACAAAAATACCTTGAAGATCAGGGAATTTTTTTATAAGATTTGAGTAGACACTCTGGGAATTATATTGTTTAAATAGCGAAACTTTTCAAAAGAATTTCAAATATTCAAATTGTGCTGGAGATTCGAAGATCCAAAAGATCGAAGGATTCTCTCTTGAAAATTCTAAGCCTTAATTCTATTCTTTTATCACAGCGGAATCGATCGTGGCAGATTCGATAAAAAAATATTCGCGTTGCGGGGGAAAAGAGTGACAGAAAAGATGGAGGAAGAAACTGTGGGAGGAGAAGAAGAAGGTGATCAGATAGAAAGGATCGCTCCCAGAGAGAAGTACGAACACTCCGATGGGGAGGGGGGAGGATCAGGGAAGTAGCAAGGGGGAAGGGGAGGTGTCGAGGGGTTTCTGTGTGTGCCTCTCGCGAGAAGGGGACTGTACGATGGTGGGACCTCTTTATCGTGATCCCCGTCCTGCAGCTCAGCTCCTCATTAGCTCGGCCGCTCATCAATCACTCGTCCACGACCCACCGTCTCGCAAAGTCTCCCTTTCTCTCTCTCTCTCTCTCTCTCTCTCTCTCTCTTTCACTCTTTCTCCCTTTCGGCTCCCATATCGCAGCCGCAACCTGGCCGTACCCCTCGAGGGCTATCTCGAAGCGGTGCGAGAGAGAGAGGGAGGGAGGGAAACACGAGCGCGTTTATTCATGCTCTAGGATTCAAGCAATCCTCTAATCTGAGAAGTCGATGAAGACGGAAAAGACATCGAAAAAAATTAGAGAATTCTGAGGCTGACTTTTCAAATAGCTGCCTTGTTTTCGGTATTGCATCTATTTATTTTCCATATCTGAATTATAAACATTCGAGGTAATTTAAAATTAAAGTTTTCAATTATAATTAGAGGAATATTGCAGAAATTTAAAAAAAAAAAGAGAGAGAGAGAGAGAAGAATAAAAAGATTGAAAAAGAAAGGGAGAATCTTTATGGACGTCGAGCAACAAGCCACGGTTCTCTCCTTTCTCCATCTTGATCTTCTCTTTTTTTTTTCTTCTCTTCTGCGAAGAAGGCACCGACGAAGGAGCGCGGAGAAAGAGTTCCGGTGTCCCAATATTTGGATCGTCGATCGCGGGGACCTGTCTCTACTCTGAGATTCGATCGACAACGGGGGGGGGGGGGGGGGCGGATCGCTTCGGACCCCCGGGCCCGAACACTCGTCCCGGTCTTTCGGAAGATCGATCGATATATTCTCCTGTGAAAGGACTCGCGCATACGAACCGTTTCGTAAATCTCAGGAGCGTACTAAAGTAAAACGGAAAAATAATTTATGGCATAAAAAAAAAAAAAATAAAAATAAAAACGGGAAAATACATATGGTAAAAAAAAACCTGCTTTTTACTCTATCATAAATAAAATTATAAATAACCATATAATCATAATTAAACGCGTGACTGTGTATATAATCATTAATTAGAGTTGGGAAAAATATAAAAATACACGGAGTATACATATAAAAGTTTAAGAAAAAATTTAAGAAATCAAAGAGACGGTTTTGGAGGCGCGAAAAAACGCTGGCGATGATAATGTTGCACGGAAATTATCGCGCACGGGAATTATCATCGGTTTTCGAGCCATCTCTTGAGCGAGTCGATGCTCGCGTGATAATGAAGTATCTTCTTGGCGGGAGAGACGCGGTTAATCTTCGGCTGCGGCGGCGCTCATATAGCTCGATATTGTTTAACTTGCCTCGTTATCGCGAGATGCACTCTATAGCCATCTCTCCAGGGGTGGAAGATAGCGCGCACCTTCGAACCTTGTCCTCTTCCCCCGTTTCTCTCCCCCTGTCCTCCTTCCCATCCGCCCCCACAACGCCCCTTCAACGTTCCAGCGAGTTGCCCGAAGAAGGGGTTGGGGGCGCTGGAAGGGAGCTGCATCCAGCTGATAACACCTCCTGGACTGATAACGAGCCGGCCAGGCTCTCGTCCTACGTACAACCCCAACCCCCTACAACCCTGCCCTCCCGCGCGTTGCTCTGCCTGTTTCTCGAACGTCGGCGCGAATCCCCTGCGAGAACTTCCGGCGGAAATTAGCGTGACGAATTCGTGATAATAATTACGATCGTCATCGTCAGGAAAATATTATCCTGTAAAAAGCAGAGTTTTAATTCTTATTTTATTTTCATCACCATTTCATTTTTAACATATGATTATAAGATCATATTATACTTTCAAAATTGATTTTTGACACATTTTTCCAACTTCTTTGCTTATTACGAAAGTATTAATTGTAAATAATGATGTCAAAATTAGAGGATATTTTAATCCCTTTGGAGATATTGATTTGCTCGAAATGGTCCAAGTAATGCATACTTGCAATTGGCTATCGATTATTCCAGAATCTCCA
Source organism: Formica exsecta (assembly GCF_003651465.1). NCBI lineage: Eukaryota > Metazoa > Arthropoda > Insecta > Hymenoptera > Formicidae > Formica > Formica exsecta. The sequence continues at coordinate 1,000,494 of NW_021848537.1, forward strand.
TAAAACTTCCTAACAACGAAAATTGATTACTGTATGATATACTACACCGATAAAATCAAAATAAAATAAATCAAAATAAAATAAAATAAAAATAAATAAAAACAAAATAAAATCAAAATAAATCAAAATAAAATAAAATCAAAATAAATAAAAATAAAATAAAATCAAAATAAATACACAGAATATTTAATATTATGTTTAAAGATGAAAACTAATTCGGATCGCAACTAATTCGGTTAACGATTCATCGATTTTCAAAAACGCATTTCTCGTTAAGCTTATTGTCGCAGAGGGGCAGGAGGAGGAGGAGGAAGCAAGCTCTACTTCTCTCGGAGGAGAAAGAAGGGATATCTCACTCTCGAGTGTCTGGACCGTCGTCGCCGCCGATGCCGTCGCCGTCGATAAGAGACGCGCCGCGCGAGATATCTGAACCCCCCGGCCCGTTACAATGCTCGCGTTGTGCGTCCAGCATCTCGTGCGAGATTTCGAATAAAACGGAGTCGCGAGATGCGGCCGATACGCGGCCGAGATGCTTTCCGCGAATGCGCTGGCTACGGAGAAAGAAGGGCCTTCGGCGACCGACATCTCTCCTTTTTTCGAGCGAACTTTGACTCGTCCCAGAATGATGATGCCAAGCTGAAATTTCGAGGCGTGGCCACGAGGAGGGACCGGGCAAATATAAAGATACTGACTTCCGGCTTAGATCGGCCTGCATAATGCATGCGAAACGTTAAAATAACACGTTACATTATGAGAGGGCAAACCTCGCGAAGTGTTAGACTTTCCGAGAACGCGGATTACCGAGAATCGGCAAAACTGATGATCGAAAATGCAATTTTATTACGGATACATTTTATCTGATACTTTATTGTGTAAATATTTTCATAATTTCTTATCGTGTAAATATTTTCATGACGATTTAATCTTCGCCAGCAGAGATATCTATCGAAATAAATCTGTAATTTATAAAGTTCTAATATATTTAACAAAAAAATATTTCGCGACGATAAATATATTTTGATTATTCTAAAATATTTCTGCGAACAAAGCTGTGTAATTTAATCCAATTTTGACAACAACTATTAAATTACTGGAGATAATAATTCGATAATTGTTATCAATAGGCACGAAATTCAAATGAAGCTAAAATATATAAAATTTTGATGCATTTATTGAAGCAAAAAGATTGAGATAAGTACACATCTGCCAACATCATTGAATATTTTATCCTTCTTAAAACAATTTAAGCAAACAAATTCGCTGCATTTAGATGCATCGTAAAACACATGATCTTATTAGCAACATTATTAGTCTTTTCTCAAGTAATCTTTTTAAGCAAATTTGTACTGTCAAATATGATATGGACACCAAAATTTGATAATTTATTCATTGCATTTGAAATTAAACATCACTACTTTTTTTCCATACAATTCCAACTTTTTTGCGATTTAATACGTACTGAATATTTTATCCTTCTTCAACAATTTAAACAAACAAATTTGCTGTATTTCTATGCATTGTAAAACGCATGATCTTATTAGCAACGTTATTAGTGACATTATTTATTTTATTTTATTTTTTATTTATTTTTATTTTATCTTATTTTATTTCATTTTTATTTTAATTTTTCTCTCTAATTTTTTCAAATATGTACTGTCAAATATTATATGATATACACAATAATGTGATAATTAATAATTCATTGTATTGATTAATAATTCATTGTATTAATAATTCATTGTATTTGAAATTGAACGTCACTATTTTTTTCCATACAATTTCAACTTTTTTGCTATTTGATACTTGGACAATTGTGACACAATGGAAAGGGAGACAAGGCCCCGTCCTTCTTCTCGAGCATTCTTATATTATCGTTGAGAACCGATGGAGAGATGAATCATCACTCGGTCATTTCTCAGCCGCGCGATGTATTTCAGATCTCTCGCTCTCAATCAAGAAACGATTAGAATCCCTCTTTCGGCCCCGGCACTTCGGCGGTGCATATCGGCCGATTTATCGCTCTATTTTTTGCATTCGTAAAGCCTTGGGCGATCGCGTTTTTCCGCGTATTGCGCTCATCGCGCCGATACATCATAATGGAGTCGCATATCTACTCGGGCAGCCTCGATTCGAGGCGAGAATAAATGCGATTGCGCGCGAATACATATATCGTAAGAACAGAGAGGGGAAAAAAAAAAAGAAGCAATTGCGCCGGACAACCTTGATGAAGGCGCGACCGAGATGCATGAAACGCTGCCGTATCCGACTAATGCCACGTCTACGTTCCACAGATTCCGATTGCGTGTCGTTGAACACACACGAGATGTACCTGTATTCCGAATGGCCTTTGTTAGGATTCTCAATCGCGTAAAATTTTAGATTTCGGAAATATGGGATATTTTCATTTTTCAACGTTTGAGAGTTGGAGTTGAAATTTTGGAATGATTGTTGGAAATATAACTTGGAATTTATCAATTTTTGGAAATTGAAATTTTTCAACATAATGAACATCAAGATTATCGTATAAATATAAAGAATATAATATTTATTTGAAAAACATTTTATATAGAGTTATTATTTTAAGATTTTTTTTCGTAGATTTTTTTCAAGTTTCTATAATAATAATCTCTATGTTTAAAATTGTTCTTCGCAATTCTTTCTTTTATTTATCAAATTTATCGATATTTTCTGGCTTCCATTTTCCTCAATTTTTAAGGCTTTAAATTTGATCAATAATAATCGTAATTTTTGATCGACGTCAACAAAGAGCGTTGTCTGTATGATTCTTACATCGACGAGGATCTTTCCTTGTGCATGGAAAGTTGAACGACACCTCCATCCGAGGGGTCAGCCCTCAAGTCCCCGCCGCCTTCGGTTCTCCATTAGACTGACGGATGGTCCCCGATTAGGCTTTCACGGATAACGAACGAGCAGCGGCCACGAGGAGCTAAAAAACCGCACCACCGAGCCCGAAGCGCAGAAAAAGGAGGAGTGATAGAGCAGCGGGTATAAAGATCCATCGAGAGAGGAAATGTTTATTATAATCCCGCGAATCGTAAATCGCGCCAAATCGGATATTCCTTTTGACGTTCGCAATTTTACGCGTATCTCGCGCAACCAAAAATTGCGAAAAAAATTTATCACACATGATATATTGAATGTTTTCAATTTTAATAATTTTCACGCGCGAGAGAAAAATATTAATGGATATTTTGATTTTTTTTTTTTATATATTTCTTTTTCGACGAAGGAAATTGATATTTTTTCCCGAACGGAGGACGAAGGATTCTCTTAGCGATCACTGTAAAAGATTTTCTGAAAATTCAGACATATTTTTCTCTGAATTTTCAGATCTGGGTGTCTCAAAGAAATTTCAGACAATCTGTCTTAATCATCAGGGTCGTTTTTTTTTAAAGTTCAGAAGAGCGTGTCTGAAAATTGAAGTGTGTCTGAAAATTCAGACACTAAAGCTGCGGACACTTTGTGTCTAAAGTTTCAGTCAATTCTTTTTACAGTGATTATAAAGTATAAACGGTAACGAGCGCCGGGATATCATTTGAGTATCGGAAATAATTACTTTGGCCGTATCAGTTGAACGGAGAAGAAGACGAAAAACCGAGGGACGGGGAAGGGGAGATTGGCAAAAGGGGATATATAAGTAAGTATAAGTGACTTTGCCGCACGGTCCCCAGATAATGCCCAGGGCCACCTTCCCAGGGATCAGTATTTATTGTGACGCGATCGAGATAGCGGTCACGGTACGCCCCTGGTGCCTGCTTCTCGCACTCGCACGAATTATGGTCTTCAATATGACGACAGTTCCGTATCTCTCTGGGAGAACTTGTCCTCCTCTTCTCCCCTCTCCCCCCCTCCCCCTCTTCTCGCGTCAGCCTCTTTCCCGAGGGATCGTAAAGTCTCTTAAAAGGCTTCGTGATTTTTCGCAGTCTCCGAGATCGGAGGACAGACATGATTAAAATAATGAATGAAAAATCGACGATCTCTTCTGCCGAAGTCCATTAAATACTATTATTCATTATCGTGTATATAGATATTTTGAAAATGTATATCAATTATTATCTTAATTTTTAAATAATTTATCATAAAAAATTTGGAAGCCGAGAATAATTCATCTATTTATCTTTATGGTTATATAAAAAATTAATTTTACATAATTGAAAGAGAGAGAGAGAGAGAGAGAGACACCGCTCTAACTAAATAGATTCAAGATATGTATTTAGCAAGTCAAATATTAATTAATGAAGACAAGAGATTTGATCTAGCGTCTCCGAAAAGGAAGAAATAAATAGATATTAGTAGAATAAATGTATGAGTCAGCGATGTAGCAGCCATAATTTTTTGCAGTCTCCGAGATCAGAGAACAGACATGATTAAAATAATAAATGAAAAATCGATTATCTCTCCCCTGCCGAAGTCCATTAAATATAATCCATTAAATTAATTTTCACTAGTGCGTATTTGCAATATAGAGATATTTTGAAAATTTATATCAATTATTATCTTAATTTCTAAATAGCTTATCATAAAAAATTTGGAAGGCGAGAATATTTTACCTACAACACCATCTTTATGGTTATATAAAAAATTAATTTTACATAATTATAAGAGAGACACAGCTAACTTAACACTTCAAGATATGTGTTTAGTAAGTTAAATATTAATTAATGAAGACAAGAGATTCGATTTAATGTCTCCGAAAAGGAAGAAATAAATAGATACGTAGAGTAAATGTATGGGTCAGCGACGTGGCAGGGAGATGATCGATTGAAAATTGTCGAATTTTCCGACGATAGCGGAAACGACCGAAAGAGTAACGGCGACGAACGCAGTGAGGAAGTCGTAAACGTAATCGTGCTTTTTCAGGCGTCGCTACTAAACTCCCACCTTCGGCAGAGAGAGCCGCTTATAAAATATTTTTACAACGCGCTCGCTCTCCTCCGCGTCACGATACTCTGTGCTTACATAGCCGACGACAAATTTTCTCTCCTTGTCTCACCTCAAATCCATCAGAATTGCACGTTCGTCGCCGTATTAAGCCGTAAACTATGTCTCACTTTGTTATAATCTCTGATCGTCTATAGAAAATGTAATCTTCACGCGATGTAAAATTTTCTATAATATATACCTCTAGCGTCCTTTATTCTTATTCTTGTTAAAATATTTTTAAGATGGATCACACTAAAGAGATATGGAAGGAGAAAAATGTAAGGTTTCTTTTTTACATGTATATGTATAACGTGAATTTTTTTAGATTGTTCTGCACTAAGAAAAAGATTTTTTTAGAATCTTTAATATTCCCAAAATTGAAATTTTTGTGTGTATGCACATAGAAAAATACATACTATATAGAAGTAAATATTACTTGTTTCAAGTATTTCATAAGTTCATATATTCGCAAATCTATCATAAGTTCATCATAAACATCAAATTTATTCAAAATATATTCTGAATCCTAATAAATTTAATACTTCAATCAAGAATATTAAATTATATAATTGAAAGAAATACATTAAATTTTTCTGATCTAATAAATTTTCTTACATTAAATTAACCATATCTGACTTTTCTTCGATAAAATTTTATAATATTCTTCAAAAGAAAATATTTACTTTTTTTGAGTACATGATAATGAGTATTTCTAAAATTTGTGACAAGTCTATTTTAAGACTATTATTAAGAAAATATTTTTTGTTAAAGATAACTCTTACTTAAAAGAAGTAAAGTAAACTGAGTAATCATTTTACTTAGCAATAGAATAATATTTTTCTGTGTGTGGCTTACACACACACAAATAACACACGCATAGTTTTTATTTAATCTAGGAATTAATGAAAAAATAAATGAGGGAAATTTGTCAATTAATTCCTAAATTATTATAAAAGCTGTGCCTGTATTATTTATAATCCACGTGGAAAATTCAATTTCGACACATTAGATAAATCCTTCCTTTTTTTCTCACTCTTTTCTGCATTTTCTCTATTCTTATACACAACCGCGCACATATCCTCTTGCTCTATCTCTCAGTCTGTTAAACAAAGTGCATCTCTCTGTCTCTTTCTCTTTCTCTATACGAAACTCTTTTCTTTCTTGCGATCTTCGTTCCTTCGGGTCGGTTCAAAGTTTCGCGATAAAATCCGCGATAGCGCGTCAGGGGGGCGATAGATGAGCAAAAGGGGAGATAGCTTTTGGTGCAGCAACGAAAAGAAAAAGAGAGAGAGAACGCGTGAGCTTGCGAGAGGAGCAGATAAGCTCGATTATGATCCCCGGTGGTTAAAGTCGAAGTTTTTACAGTAGATAAGCCCGCACGAATGGGTTGCGCGAGATAAAGGTGAGTCGCCCACCTTTTCCCTCGTCCCTCGTCCTCGCTTGCTCTCGTGTCACTAAGAAGGTCGCAATTTTTCTTAATAAGGCTTTTTGAGCCCGAACATCGCTGCCCCCGCCGCGATATGGCTGTACAAAATCGTATCACGACGATCTTAAATTATATAATATATTTTATACGATTTTAAATTTTATATAATATATA
>NW_021848537.1:1008131-1008945 GCF_003651465.1 Formica exsecta
TTTTAATTTTTTTTTCTCTTTGTTCCAAATCCTTCCTTTTCTGTTCGCTCCACGTGTCGGTTGCTTTATGTCCCAAGCAGATCCGTGCTTCATGTGTACTTACGACATTGCGGCGCCTGGTTACACTGAGATACAACGGCGCTTAAACTCGCGATCCTAACATCATCGGCCAACATCGCAACAACTACGTGCATCGTTGCGACGTGCAAGATTGCTGGACACGCTCGTAAATAACTGCCCCACCCTCCCAGCAATCCCATCAGCCCTTAACACCCCATTACGCCGCTCGCGTGAACCCGAAGAGGTGGTGGTTAGGTTCTTGATGTTCCTCCCGAAACGTCGATAGGTCTTGAGTTACGAGGAACAGGAAGGTATCGTTGAATAAATGTTAAAAGCTCGTTCTTTAGATAAAAGACACTCCTTGATTTAGCTTAAGCTAAAAATTATTTTTTTAAAGATGTTTTAATTAACTTTATTCTTCCGTTAATCTCGTTCTTCAATTAGCTTCAATTTCTCGCTCCGAGGATTCGCTATCAAAATTTTAATTCGTATACCTAAAATAACAATCTATTGAAAATATAATATTCCATTTCCTCGCCCATAAGTAACACGGACAGATAAGGCGAGAATAAACGTAACGGTTCCCTTATCGTTCTCCTCAGTTTAACCTCGATTAATAATCGCGCAAGCGATTTTAATTAAGACTAAAAGGAAACACCGTCTCTCATGCCGAAGCCTCCTCTCCCGTATCTTTACCGATTCGTCGACGGGGAGTTACAAGATGTTCGAGGGGGGGGGGGGGGGGCGGCGGGGA
>NW_021848537.1:1008954-1009156 GCF_003651465.1 Formica exsecta
GGGGGGGGAGGGGGAGCCGTCGCGGATCAACGGACGGATTTCCGGTCTTCGTCTCGCGCCCTGTGAACGTCGCCTTAAACATTGAGACGTGACCAATGCTCGTTGCCACGAGGAGGGAACGGGGGGCCCTCATGGGGCAATTATCGCTCAGCGGGAGCTCCCGACGTGCATACATTAAGTCCACCTCCCTCCCCCCCCCCTC
>NW_021848537.1:1009199-1025630 GCF_003651465.1 Formica exsecta
CCCTCTTCCCCCTTTCCTCCCGCGCCCCTCTCGCGGCGGAGCAAGCTGAGGGACGACGACGACGAACGGCGAAACGACACCCGAGATTCCGTATCTCTCCGGGACGGGACACACTTCTCTTCTCGCCTGCCCTTCTCTCTCTCTCTCTCTCTCTCTCTCTCTCTCTCTCTCTCTCTCTCTCTGTCTGTCTGTCTCTCTCTCTCTACTCTTGTGCTCGACGTTTTAAGATCGATATCTTGGCCGCGCCGCCGCGCGACTCGCCTGAATGAATAATTATCAATGGACGGTGCGCGCACCACCTTCGTCCTTTCCCTCCTTTTCCCTACCCTTTCCTCCTGCGCTGGACACTCGCTCGCTCGCCGTCGACTCCCTTCTTCGTCCTGATCGGCCTGCCTTCGAGATCGTTCGCCATTCGACATCGACTGTTTTAGCATTAATGATCCCCGCCACAGGAGGTTTTTGTTGAATATATGAGATTTTTTTAGATGGATATATTTTGGGAAAATCTGGGTTTTTATAATTTGATAATATAATTAAGGAACATATATGTCCGCGCGAATATAATGTGATGAATGAGTGAGAAATGATATGCGAGTAAATTAATGAACATGAAACAAAGTTGAGACATAAAGTGTGGAATGGCGGTTTATCGGCAGACGTGTCTCCTCGAGACGTCGATGTCGCTACTTCTTAATGACTGCCTCGTCTCTCCGAGTTTAATCGTCGACACGCATAAACCATATCCCGCTTCTGCATATTCAAAGTGCGTGCGTGCGTGCACGCGCTCGTGCTACGATCATTTTTTTTTTTTTTTGCACTTCTTTGCGATTTCTGTCAGGTGATATAAAAGTATCGCGAATCATGCTTGAAATAAAGCGAGGTTTAAAGTAATGTGAAATTAAGATCAATTGACACAATGTAATTTAGGGTGATTTTACAGTAAAAAGTCGAATTTTACAATGAAAAATTCCACGTAATTTAAATTAATATCTAATTTTAAATTAATTTAAATTAATATTTAATTCTAAATTAATTTTAATTAATATATTTAATGAATTTATAATATTTTAAATTAATTTTAAATTAATTTAAATTGATATTAATATTTCGATCTTAAAACCTTCTTGCATATTGAAAGATATTATTAGTATCCAGTTTCATATTTTTTTTTTCCTTCTTACATTTCTGACTTATTACAATTAATATATAAGTTTAGAATGCTGTTTTGAGACGAAATAATTTTAGATTTATCTCGATAGTATATTTCTTCCGTTAAAATATTCCGTTTTATTTCAATGTAATAATCAAAACCGCGATAATTTATCATCTTGGTGAACGATATCGCTTTATCATCTCCGAAGTCGTCGCGATCTTCGCGCAACTTCTTCGAGACTCTCGCTCCGGATCTCGACGCCAATCTCGGATAAACGCGTCCCGACGAGACAATTCTATCAGCCAAACCACCCACCCACGTGAACCATTAAAACGTAGGCGATATCTAGACTCTGGAATCGGCGTCCTTCAAATTTTCAATTAGTCTTACGGAATATTCGGAGAGAGCGAGAGGCAGCCTCTCGATAGCATCGTGTGTCCCTTTATTCTTCCGTAGGCAATTTGAATGGCGACCGAAAGTGGATCTGGATCAAGGCCCCCCACCCCTCTCTCCTCGGATCCATCGTGTCGGACGGTAGGTCCGAGAGGGGGAGTATAAATTGGGAGAAGGGGGAGAGGGAGGAGGAGGAGGAGGAGGAGGAGGGCAGAGAACTCGCCTCTCGTCTAGCTTAGATCTAATCTCGCATTCCCGCGCGCTGCGTGCCTAATTAAAGATCGATATCTCCCCGATATTATTGCCACCCTCCTACCCTCCCCCACACGTTCCCTCTCCCGTTCCTCCTCTTCTTCCTCATCCTCCGCTCCTGCCGCGTAGCAGGTTATTAAATTCTCCTATCTCGTGAGATCTGGACCGGCCGGTCCTGCCCGGCCTTATCTGATCCGGTCGATCTCCCGGTTGGTCTCGTTACCTTTCGGCCCTTCGTTCCCGTTCCTCGTTTTCGATGGATCGACACTTTCGAAATTTTGTGAGGGATGACGCGCCGGATAGACATAGGGGAAGCGACAGCCCGATCAGCTCTCTGGAAAACCGTAAAGAGAGAGATCTGTCAAGTGGCTTTAACGTCAGATGTTACGCGTCTATATAATTACTTTACCTCATTTATCTATTTATTTATTAAATTAATTTTGAATATAATAACTATCGATTCGATTGTTTTTTCGACTGAATTTTATTTATTTATCGTTATAATCTTTAATATCACCGATATAATCTAACAATAAATCACGATTTTTATAAAATTATTATTTTATATATGAATATAAAAAAATTTATACTCATTGTCAGATTATTTTATTATTACTCCAATTAATCTTATTTAAATAATCTATCTATTTTCTTTTCATTTGATATGATTATGTAATTTGACTAGATTACACTTTTTTTCAAATTTATTTCTTAAAGAAGCGTTCTTCGCGACAGGCATCCTTTATCCATCCAGGATTACAAGCGAGAGACAAAAAGGGAAGCGCTTATAAACCGTCGGTGCTCCGACGCTTCCAATTTGTGAAATCGCGCCGGCGACGTTATTCCTCGCCACCCCTATCGACAATCGACCTTCTCTCCTCTCCCTTCGTCCTTCCCCCTCCCTCGTTACTGGAAGGTTTTAACGCGGAACGGAAAAAAATCGCCGGCCCGCAGCGCAGCGGAGGAAACCGAGGACGGTGACAGATGGCGCGTGACGATAACGTCTCTCGAAGGTCCTGTTCGCGGGCGAAACGACCCGCGCCGGATCCTGTTCCTGTCGCGAGATAAACGAAACAGCTGCGTCTCGGCGCCGATCAAAGATCTCTCTCTCTCTCTCTCTCTCTCTCTCTTTCTCTTTCCTCCTGCCCAGAGCGCTCTTTCGACATCTCGCGAGCGCGATCGCGCGGAAATAAACGAGCAACGTGTGCATGATAACGACACACGAATACTTTGATTCTCTCGATGATTTTGTTTAGATAGCTCGACCGGAGATAATTTTATTTATCTAGTGTTTTGGGAGGCCTGTTGGATTCCGGGACTTTTAGTCAGAATTTTTAAATTCTTAATTTTGACAGCTTTTAACATCTCTGAAGTTTAAATGCTCGGATTTAAAATATAAAAAGAATACAATAATTTAAAATTCAAGAGATTCGAAGGATTAATCCCATGGATCTAAAAATTCAAAGGATTAAAAAAAGATTAATATATGATGTGGAGAAGAATTTTACTGATAGTAATAATAGAACTGACTCTTAAGTGAAATCACATTCCTGAAGCGATCTGAGAGATGGAGGGGTCTTGAAATTGGTAAGGAGGTGAGGGGGGAATCCCCGGATTTTAATCCTAGGCGAGTCTAATCGCTGCTCTGCGATCAGGTGGCAGGAGATTAGGCCGACCAGTTGATATAAAGGACCGATCGGAGGGGAAGAGAGAATAAAAAAGATCCGACCAGAAAGAGAGAGGAGAGCGGGAAGAAGAGGGAAGATCCTCGGACGAATGCTGTTCATGATGGGCAAACAAATTAGTGAAATAGAAAAGATAGTGTCGGGGAGAGGGGGAAATATATTTAGTATCGAATAATTTCGGATAAAGACAACATCTCTGTGAGCTTGATACGATCGTACGATTAGTATGTCGATGACGTTTGGACACTGTAAATCATCGGCATTAAAATGATTAAGAGACAATAAAGTTTGCTTTAAAGGAAAGGGAAAATTAATATTAATATAATTAATATATAAATAAAAGAGCGAGATGGCAAACACAAAAATTCTCTCTCGAAATTAAAAATTTTAATATGTGAACAATCTCTTTAGATCTTAATTGAATCGTTTTATCATAATTAATCAAGCAACTTTATCTTAATTATAATCGTTCGTATCTTAATTATTTAAGATCTCTTAATTCTAATACGCACATCACAATTGAGACTGACATTTTCCAAAACTGCAATTATCCCAATATTTTAACAGGCATAAAAAGAGAGAAAGGCAATCGTTCTTTAATACTTTCATTATTAAAGGTTAATAACAATTACCGACACACTATAGCCGTTCATCGGCGAATCGCAGCCACTTATTACAGCTTTTTGCAACGAGAGTTAATCGTGATTAAGTGGTAACGGTCGAAAGTCGGAACGTCGACGTTTTATCAACGCCGGATATCAAGCTTATCGTCGTCCTTTAAGATAATTACTATGATCGTTGTCCTTACGACGGAGGAGGAGGAGGTGGAGAAGGCGTAAACGCCAAGTACGAAGGCGGAGGTGGCGACGATGGAGGCTCGCTCCGCATGAATAATGCGCTCCACGACGTGATCCAAGCTTCCCAGAAGACCGTCGCCTGGACTGAGATACCTCTAGAGTACCGATCCAAAGTATTGAACGACACAATAAAGCTGTTACGTATCTGGACTCCCGCGAAAGATTGCGTATCAGAGGCTCTCAATGTTCCGACATGTTTGAAAGCAGATAAATGAGAAGTGATAGGGATTTTAAGATAAATTATGGAATACTGGACCTCTGATGCTGCAAATTTTAGTATAAATTGAAAAAAGCAGAATTTAAGAAAATACTTGAACTTCTCTTTTTGATGTTGAAATTTTGGAACGCTGCAAACTTCGAAAGGTTGAATTATCAGATTTTTAAAATGTTAGAATTCGTTATCAATAAAAAATATAGAGTAATATTAGAATATTTATAAAACATTAAATATTTTTTTTTTCTGGAATTAATTTTTAAATTTGTTGAATTTTCTAGAATTGATTTTTAAATTTAAAGTATCGGAATCTTAAAATACTCGAGTTCTACGATATTAAAATTTGAAGTAAAATTTGAAATATGGAAACTTGAAAAATACTAGTAATAGAATTATTGAAGTATTACAATGTTAATATTTCCAGAATATTGCTCCATATATATATATAATTAATCTGTTACGAATGAGTATTGTACGTTTTAAAGAAAAATTATCCAGAAATGATAAGGATCTTAGGATAAACTGTGGAATATTGGAGCTCTGATGCTACAAATTTTAGCATAAATTAAAAAGAGCAGAATTTGTGGAAATAATTAAATTCTCTGATGCTGAAATTGTGAAACGCTTCAAAATATTAAATTATCAGGATTTTAAAATGTTAGAATTCATTATCAATAAAAAATATAGAGTAATTATTATTAGAATATTTATAAAATAATAAATATTTTTTTCTGAAGTTGGTGATTTTTAAAGTATCGGAAACTTGAAAAATACTAGTAACAGAATTATTGAAGTATTACAATGTTAATATTATTTCGCTCCGTATATATATTTGATTTATTACGAATGAATATCGTACATTTTGCAAAAAAATAATTCAGATCCGAAATAACTCTTTTCCGTTCTCCAAAATTTCTCCGATTGGCATTTAATTCGATGACAATCGATTGTCACTCGCATAATTAAAGTACTGGAAATCGAACGCGACTCCTGCACCGCGCACGTTCGATCCGATATTCCACGAAGGGCGACACGTCGATCGCAAGCTTCCCCCTCATTGTCCCCCTCGTTGCCCCCCTCGCAAGTCCGCCCAAGGGAGAAGCTTCGCGAGTTGAGCTCTCACTTAGCGGCCGCGTTGTCACGATCGGGACCTCAGCGACATTAGCATATCTCCACGATGCAGCGTGTAAGGGGTGCGAACGAAGGTGGGAGAGAGGGGGGGGGGGGCTGCAAGCGAAGAAGGGAGGAAGGGAGACAAAGCAAATGGACACGGAACGGTATATGCGCGTATCTCTCCTCACGGGTCGTGAAAAGGCGCGCACGATCCGTAATGCGAATCGGTAGGGGGCAGGGGACAGGGGACAGAGAGGGAAGAGCTCAGAAACAAGGAGAGGGAGGGGGAGGGGGAGGGCGAGGCAGAAGACTCACTCAGCGGACTCACTCCCGCTCTGCCTGTTACCTGTACGTCTCGTGTGTTTGCCTACCCGCGTCACGATCAGGATCCTATTTGCATAGCGCCGATGAAGCTGCTACCGTCTCCTGCCGCCCGCGATCCTGCTTTCTTCCTTCCCGAAGGATACGTTTCGGTCTAGTTCGAGGGGTGCCCTACCCTCGATCGGGTGTATCTGAAATTATATGAATCGCAACGTGATTACGATGGCAAAATGAAAATATATCCTTTTAGATTATCCTTTTATATTATCCTTGGAATTTTATCTTTATATCCAGTGATCCAAAACGAAATTTTTTTTTAGGAGTAATAAAAAATATTTTTTTTGTTTTGTTTGTTTGTTACAATTGATGATTAATCGGAAGATAGTGATATCTTTAAAAGTTTCGGAAGTGTAGAAATTTATAAGATTTTAACCGAAAGGGAGAGGGAGAGAGAGGAGTGTCGATGTCGACTGAAGGGATGAGAGAGAAGGATATAAGCGGTATAATAAATGCCCTGCATACCTACTTATTACTTTAACGAGCGGACGTTTTTTGCATCACGCGTACTTTCGGTCACGGAACGCGCAATGATTTACCGAGACATCACGTGCGTTCGCGCAACTCGTCAAGAATATGTCTCACTTACGCATCTCTGATCGTTTATCGATCTCTGTCTCATTAAATTAACAGAGTACTCGCCCCGCTAGTTGTTTCCTTATATATATAATTTAATTTTACCATCTTTTTGTAATGATCACGAGATACGTTTATCTTGATCTTCAAAAAGATATACGCAATGTTGTAATGTTTCTATTTCTTTGACGCATTAAAAAGCTATATAATTAAAAAATAATTATAATTTTAGTCTAGAAGAATAAATATGATTTTTCTGTAAATGGAAAAATTTCTTTAATTCTTTCTTTACATAATACTGTGATTAACAAAGGGCAGAAGATTTACAAGGTGCGAAGAAACAGCGCTCTCAAATTGAACATCTACTTTAAAGATTTAAAGTTTGAAAAATTCAAAATCAGATCTCAGGAGCTTCTAATTCAAAATTTTGAATATAAAATTCAAAAATATCAGAGGAAGGAACTTAATTATGAACTTATCGTTGCGTGATGCATGAATTATATCGACGCCGGTAAATCGACCGGAATTTGAGGCTCATTAGCGGAATGGAGTATCGGAAGAAGGGTCGTATCGTAGGGTGAAAGAGGAGGAGGTGGACGGGGATCGAAAGTACGAGTTTCCGGCTCCGTTCTTCAGTGCGACGCCGAGTCGCTGCGATTGCTCGCTTCTTGCATAAAGCGGGGCCGAAGGTGTACACGGGACGCGGCGGTATCGGTTCCAAGAAAGGCTTATCAGGCCGCGGATATGTTAATGGAGGCCGTGTTGTGCCTCCCCCGTTCTCTCTCCTCCACCGTCACCTTTTCGAGATATATTGCACCCCAACCGCGTCGCGCGATGGAGGAGGTGGTTGGTTGAGTTGGTTGGTTGGTTGGCCGCTCGTAAGCTGGTGGTTGCTGTAGATGCAGCCCCTCTCGCGATCGGCAACGTGTATATTGCGTATGTATGTGCAATTAAAAGTACTCCGAGTTTACGATGGAAAAATATAAAGAGCGAAAAATAATCAAGAAGTAGCAACGTAACTCCTATATTAATTATATATATATTAATTTAGGTCGTTAAAATATATCTAGAATATGGATATGGTATTTTTGTCGTGTGACAATTTTTTTCTTTTATCTTTTAAATTTCTTTCTGAAATCTGGGAAATTTTATTTTTAGACTCAAGAATTTTTTTAAATTTGAAAAAATGGGATCTTTAAATTTTAGTATCAGTTCTTTCGTCTTTTAAGATGATAATTCGTTCCTATTTTTGAAATTAAGAATTTTCCTTCGAAACATTGTCTGTGAAATTTTCATGCTCTTTGTTTCTTCGAAATTTAGCATATCTGAAAGTGTGTGAACGTTTAAAATCTCTTAGCACTTGCTTGCATCTTTCAATGCGCGAAACAAATTCTTTAGACCTTGAAATATTCTGGCTACTTTGAGCTTCGAATCCCTCCGGGGCTATTGTATTCTCGGATTATCGAGCGCACGGATCCTCAAGATCTCCGGGCCGATCGCGAGCCAATCCACGCTCGGAGATCATCTCGAAAATAATCTCCCGTTCCGATAATAGAACCCCGGGGAAAGAAACTAACCGTGAGATAAGGGAGGTTTATCTACAACTTCTATCATACGTACACCTCCCTCCTATTCTCTCTTCAATCGTGAGATAGAGAGATCTATCCACGGCCTCCACCTCTTCTCCAATCGTACATCTGAGATCACGAAGAAGAAGGAGCGGACGAGGGTCGCGAATGAACTTGCAGACGTCGTCGTCGCTGGCGAACGTATGCATGGCTGCGCAATTAAGGCTCGCGATCAGAGTCCCGTCTCGAGAAAGAGAGAGAGAGAGAGAGAGACAGAAATAAACCGGAGGGAAAAAGGGAGGCTGTGTGCGCTGCCACGCCACGCCACAGCCGATCCATCGATGACCGCTTATTTACAGAGAAGCCAGAGAGAGAGGAAGAGGAACACGACCTGGAGTGTAGATGCGAGAGCTGGATAGCCCAGCGAGAGCTCGTTGCAACCCTTTGGCCCAATCTACCCAGGCATCTTCCTTCAAGTCCTCCCTCGCGTCGTCCCCCTTCCTCCTCCCCCCTTCCTCTCCACTCCTCTGTCGCTCTTCCTCGCCCGAGGAGGCAATTAAAGCATCCGGGTAATTCTCGAGTCTCAATCTCTCGCGTCGACGAGCCACCTGGATCGTCAGATCTTTTCTAAAGGTCCTTGACGATCTATCGAGAAAAAGGTGTCTTAAGAATTGCACGGAAAATTCTAAAGATCCTTGACAATCGATCGTTTTCAAGCACACTGTCTCTAAAGTGTTCGATTAAAATTCACTCGCGCGTTTTCTATTAATCGTATTGATGAAAAAATATATGCGAACGATAAACGATGATATTCTCGCAATTTGCTATTTTTTTAAATGATTTTATTATTTAATAATTAAAATCTTCCGATTAATCTCTCTACTAAAAATCTTTCCTCGAATATTTCTTCTTACAAACTTTCTTCCAGTTGATTAAATATTAATTTTCTCAAATATTTTTTTCTCAAAATTTAATTTTTTTTTAATCTAAATTCGATTCTCGCAAAACTCTTTTGTCATTGTAACCCCGCGGACAACCCCTCAACAACGGAACAATCCTCAGTATTGCAAGATTAAACATCGTATCGATGATCCATCTAAGGGCACGCACATTCGCCGGGACCAGCCCTTAGACACTGAACTATTCAGAGACAGGCTTGCGCGTGAGCGCGACCCCCGAAGTAGGGGATGAGAGGCGGCATGCGAAGGGTGCGATTGGTAGTTGTGCCGAACGGGAGGATAGACCGAGTCGAGGATGAAGGGAAGAAAACGTAGAATACGCAAAGGGCTACTATACGGATCCATTAGAGATCCGGATAGTCTAAGAGTGGCATCGTTCGCGCGCGCGTCGCCCTTTTTTTGCTCTTTCTCTTTCTTTTTCTTTCATCTCGATCAGCGCAGCTTCCTTCCGGCTCGGTCTAACAACGATTATGGTTGTCTCGCGAACTACTTTCAATCAACATCGGCGGCGATTCTCGAAATGTACGGTTGCATTGATAGAATTTTCTCTGTTTAATTACAAAGATAATTTTAAATTAAATTAATTTAATTTAATTTAAAATTTTTTTATTTATTTTACAATAATTTATTTATTTATTTTATACTGACTTATTTTACTGACTTATTTTATACTAACTAATAATTATACTGACTTATTATATTATTATCTTTTATCATTATTCTCTTTCTCTCTCTTTTTCAAAAATAATATCGAAACAATCTTACTTTTGAAGGAGCGAAAAATCTCAAAATATCTTACTGCTATTTCTGCGCGTATCTCCATCATTTTATCGAAGAATTCCGCTGATAAGCATCTCTTACTTTTAATTTCAGGGGAGGATGAGGAATGGAGTGACTCGGAGAAGACCCCGTCGGTGAGCAGCGGCGTGGACGGTGGCGGATCCGCGGTGTCGAGTCCAATCG
The DNA here is from genome assembly GCF_003651465.1 of Formica exsecta. Taxonomy (NCBI): domain Eukaryota; kingdom Metazoa; phylum Arthropoda; class Insecta; order Hymenoptera; family Formicidae; genus Formica; species Formica exsecta. Next base: position 1,019,311 of record NW_021848537.1, read on the forward strand.
CGCCACCGGTGGTTGAAGAAGACTCGAGTTTACCGCCCCCTCCGAGACTCAACCCCCCATCATCCTCGACCAGCTCCTCCGCCAGCGAAGATATCAGACTGCGCCTAAGTGTGCTTTCGGAGGATACTAGGAAGCGTCTGGTCAGTCTTACCGAGGACATCGAGGTGCATATATTTCACTTGTATCTGCTTCTTATTTATAATCTTCATTATTGCAGTATTTTTTATATTTATTGTCGCGTAAAATTAATTTCTTATAAACTGAAACAGTCAATAAAATATTTAGATTGATCAATTATGTTTATTTTGATTTAATAAGAAAAGTATATATGTTATATTAAAATAATTATCTCTAATTAAGTATCTACAATAATTTACGAAACTATCATGTGTGTAGCCTAAAAATTTGAAAAAATTATATTTATATAGATGGACTTTTTTTTCTCTTATTTTTTTTCTTATTAAAAGAAACTTTTGTAATTTTTATATAATTGCTGAAATTTTTATAGTTGTCCGATTTCTAGAATCTAGGAATAATTTTTATAAATAAACTCCAATAATTTTAATAAGATCCAGAAATTTAAAGAATAGTCCCAATTTGATTTTTAAATTTAATTTTTAATTAATAAAAAATAAATATTTTGTCGCACAGATTGCCAGGGGTATACGAGACCGCCATGCGCCGTCGTCCAGAAGCGCGCGGACGCGGGAGTCGAGTCCCAAGGACGTCGACGAGGATCAACAGGCTGTTAAGGAGGACGAGTGCCAGCCGAGGCCGTCGTCCTCGTCATCATCGTCCACCGCCATCAGGAGACGGGACTCCGTCTGTCGCAGGGACTCGGAGGACTCCGTCACCGCGGTGGCCACCGAGGCCAAGAGGATGAGACTCGACGACGAGGCAGCACCAAGACTGAGACTCAATGCTAGTCTGGCGACGGATCCCGCACTGCGACCCGCCGCTGTCGCCGCGCTTACCGTGAAGCCCGAGAACACGTCGCCGCCGAACCAGACGCCGCCGCTTCCAGCCGGGCTTCAGAACGGTGATTGTAGTTCCGATCGGATCGATTTTAGTATTTTAATTGATGAACAGAAAACAGGAAAATTTTGAATCGAGATTTAAAATTTCGAATGTTAGGTTTTTGAAATTTTCAATTTTTCAAGAATTAGAAAGTGTATGATACGAGGAACATGAACTTGTTTCCCCAAAATCTGAAACAAAGCCCCTAAGATGAGAATAAAAAAATAATAAGATCTCGTAATGAAATTCATTTCATATATCAGCCATCGCATCGGGTCGGCTGTTCGTCCTGCCGACCGATGGCAAGGAAACGATCACGGTGGAGCCGGCTAGGCCGCCACCGACCGCCCTGATCTGCCCACCGTGCGGCATCCGGTTCAGTTCGGCGAGCACCCTCGAGGCCCATCGTACCTTCTACTGCGCCCATCGACCGCGCGCTGACGAAGACGCGACGAACGACGAGGACGACGACGGCAAGTCCGGCGGCAAGTTCGAGGTGCGAAAGGCGTATGCGTGTCCGCACTGCTCGTACAGCGCCGACAAGAAGGTGTCTCTGAATCGTCACATGCGGATGCACGCGGCCTCGCCGGCGCCGTCGACGATACCAACGGCAGCGACGGCGGTGTCGGCGAACCCGAACTCCTCGACGGGCAACCCTCCCGGTCAGACCGCCGCATCTAACGGTTCTTTGAACGAGGAGGCCGAAAGATACTGCAGGAATTGTGACATTAGGTTCAGCTCCTTGAAGACGTACAGGTGCTTAAAATAGTTTATAAGAAGTTCTGATTAAGAAAACATATAAAAGAGAAGTCTATTAAAAAGAATAATCCGTAGAATTAAAGAAAAATGTATAGATTTTGATACAGAAAGACAGATTTTTTTTTCAATTATGATTTGATTTGTTGCAGGGCGCACAAGACACATTATTGCAGCACCAGGCACGTGGTGAAGGACACGTTACCGACGCCCACGGCAACGTCGGCGTCCTCGGTGAAAGCATCACCGCCGACCAGCTCGAGTCCCGGTGATTCGCCGCCTCCTCAGCCGTGCCTGGCGCTACCTACCAATCCCATCCTTATCGTACCATATTCGTTGTTTCGCGGCGCGAGCGTCCTCGCCGCGCCGGCACTTCCGGCCCCTGACACAGCGTGCTTCCTTTTGCCAAACGGTTCGTATATATCTCTTCTACAAATAATTATGAAGAATAATTTTCAAGCTTTATGTTAGATAATGGATAACGCACAATACATTTATACTTTATAAAGAATAAATACGATAAGTGATCTCGATTAAACGTTTCATCTTCAGGTTCCCTTCAACCAATGACGAGGGGTCTCACTCCGACAACACAGAACGCGGTAGTAGAGCCGCCAGCTGTACTAAGAGCAGCGAATAAACCCTCGACGCCAGCGTCGGTTGTGGCAACATCTACGTCGCCATCTGCTTCGGCGCCCCTTGATCTCAGCGTACGCAGATCACCGGTGCACCAAGACGAGAAGGAGAACAGGATGTCGCCAACACCGTCGTCCCTGCCGCCACCTCCGGGCAGTCCCAGATCCAGGGGCAGCGGTAGTCCTAGAACGAGATCCATCGGTCCGGCGCAGACGGTCGCCGTCGCGCCACCCCCGCCCACGGAGCTCGCCCTGAGACTCGCCGAGCTGCCGCCACCCCCTGTTCCCGGAGTACTCGTCAAACAAGGCGTCTCCAGGTGAGTTTGGGTCTCCCGAGAGATTTAATTGGACTTTCGGAATTCTGAGTTTTTGAATTTTCTAGCTTTAAAATTATATAAAGAGAATCGTGAACTTTGAAAATTTTTGATTTTTGAAATTTTATGAGATTCCATCCTTCGAGTTTCGATCTTTATAGGTGCAAGGAATGCAATATCGTGTTCTGTAGACACGAGAATTTTGTCGCTCATAAGAAGCATTACTGCCAGGCAAGGGAGACGACGGTGAGCAACAGTCCACCACCCCCTGGCACGCCCCCGCCACCCATCTGCGTCCAGCTCATCTGCGCCGCGTGCGGCATCAAATTCGCTTCCATGGACAATCTGGTCGCTCACCAGGCGTTTTACTGTCCTAAAAGGCCCGAACCACAGGAGCATCACACGCGGTGTTCTAAGTGCAAGGTAAAATCCAAACAGCACAAAAGAATCCAAGAAATATTTTGGAAGACATATAAAGAATATCTAAAAGATTTGTTGAATGTCTAAAAAGCCAGACAGCATAAAAGAAATCTAGACTTAAAATTTAGAGTGCCTTTAAACATACTTAATGTTTCAAAAATTTAGGACACCTTTTAAAATACTTCGACTTTTTTAAATGCATCTGAAATTTTAACTTTATCTTTATCGAGGACCGGTGTGATTCTCTTTATCGATCTTTCGAGATATTAGACAATTTATTGAGACGAGACGCATGCTTATCGCAGGCGATAATAGAACCCGGCGGCAATCATACCTGCGCCAGTGGTACGACTGGTGGTTGGCGATGTCCGGTTTGCGGTGCCGTCAGCCCCACGGCCGGTGCTGCCCAGCGTCACATGGATGCCCACCAAGGTGTCAAGGCCTTTCGATGCACGATCTGCCGTTACAAAGGCAATACTCTACGCGGTATGAGGACCCATATAAGGATGCACTTTGAGAAGCGCGGCACTGATCTACAGGTAGATCTGCTTTTCTTTCTCTCTTCTTCCTTTTGAATTTTACTAAACTGAAAACACATATTTGAATTTTTGTATAATAATAAATCTTTGGACAAAAACATTACAATTTTTATTAAAATAAATCTGATGATCAAATATATACAGGGTGAGGCATTTATAGTGACGCGGGCATATTTTTCGGAAACGAAGTGAGATATCAAAAAATATTTCAAATAATCAAATATATATATTGTTTACTTTCATATAAAATATATTTGTTTCTAATAAAATAAATGTTTAACGGGATTTTAATAAAATATCAACTATTTTTTCTTCAGGAAGAGAATTACATAACGTGCGTACTGGATGACGAGGCGACGCTCCCGACACCGGAGCCTGCGGCCGCCACGACGCCGGAGGAGATTCCCGCAGAGATCCAGGTGAATGGCAAGACGGAGATACGGAAGAGCCCGCAACCGCCGCCGCCGCCGCCGCCGCCACCGCCTCCGCTGGTGCCGGCAATCGCTAGCAAGGTGAAGCAGGAACGCGAAGACACGCCACCGCCGGAGGAGAGTTTGGACCCCAGCAAAAGCGGTCCTCGCTACTGTCGCTCCTGCGACATCAGTTTTAATTATTTGAGCACCTTTATCGCTCATAAGAAATTTTACTGCTCGAGTCACGCCGGTGAGGCGAGTAATAATAATAATAACAACAACAATAACAATAATGCTAGCGGTCATCCGACACCTCCGCCAACTGGCAGGACTGAGGCGTCGGTGCTGTAAAATTCCATGAAATTTTGTAATCGCAACAAGATCATTTCTCTGCCGTTCGTTTTTCTTCCGAGAAAAAATAAATATAATGTATGCTTTAAAATATTTGAAAAATTGATTCTCTCGACAAGTATACACAATTTTTCTCGATGGAACCAATTTTTTGTTAGATAAATAATAAACTACATTATATTCTTAAAAGCTAATGTGTGGTCAAATTACTTCTAAGTGAGTTTATTTCAGTGGAAACATCACATTTTGGGGGGAATTTTTAGGAAGAGAAATGAAACACGAGAGATGCGATGACCGCCTAAACGGGGACTATTAATTGTTGCCAGTTTATACATATAATGAAGGACTATCGGACTTCTTAATTGACTGCTACGTTGTGTGATTTTTGTTGATCCAGGGAATCGTTCGTACTTATTATAAGCCGAAGGTATCTATATGTACATATAATATATATATGCGTATGCGCAAGGGTGAGCTCGCAGGAATAGAGAATGTGCAAACAGAGCCGTAATTAGATAATTATATATAAATTAATATATAATCTACATATGTATACGCGATAATGAAATAAACTTTAACGATGCAATTGTATAAAAAAGCTTTAATTTTGTTCTCGTATAAGAAACTAATAGCGAATTTGATTGGATGTACTAGTGAGCACTGGTGCACATAAAGATTATTATACACAAATTTACGATGATAACATAAGTAATTAAAAAAGTAAAATAATTAATACTAAACTATTATTATTGCTGTTCGAATAATGATAATAATAACATACATATTATTATAATTATCTTAATGTTTTAATTACTTATGTTTGTATTGTACATTTATGTACAATAATCTTTATAATATTTGATATTACTTTCTAATCGTTCCAAAATATATGAAATAATATATTAACATATGTATATATCTTATTATTCCTTTTTTTATTCATTTTACTTTCTCATTCGCGTTCTTGTTTCCATTTATTCTTCATTCAAGAATTTATTTAAGAGGTTAAATGAATTATTGTACAAATAAATAAATAAAGAGAGAGAGAGAGAAAGATAGAGAGATAAATTCGTATAAATATAAATGATATTTAAAAATGAAGAATATATCATATACATGTTAATGACACGTATACGGCTCTGCTTGCAAACGATCGTCTCAATAATTGTCACGTCGATTTTGACCCGAAGAAAAAATATTAAAGATCCGAAAAGAATCGACGAGACGTCGAATCGTCCTGTATATATATAAAAAGAAGTTGACGAACAGAAAGAAATGAGCGAGAAAACGCGACCGGGCTCGACGCCAATACAATTGATTGATCGGTCCGGGCGAAGGTGTGCAATCTCATGACTCTCCAATAATCTCGTAGCATTAATAATCGACATTATATCTTAAGGACGAATACGATGAGTGTAAAATGTTGTACAGTAGGCAAGTAGAATATTATGGAGTCGTAGTAAGCGATTCTGATACGAATGATACCAATCTCAGCTTGTGAATCTGCTAAGTTACATTGCGCAATTATGACACAACATATTATATATGTATATACATATATATATATATATATAATTGTTGTTGCGTCCACGTTTACGAATAATAATAATGCGAATGCGTCGGTAAATATCTATTATGTGAGAAAATTTAAAATGCATTTAGTATCATGAATCCATAGTAAGAATCTATTCTCGACGAGTATATATAAAATTTCCTCAATAAAAATTTCCTTAATAACTATTATTTATCATGATTTTTGAAAGTTTAATATATCAAATACTTCGATTACAAAAAATGAGTTTAATAAATAAAATTACAAGTATGAGATTCTCTCTGTTAATTGAGAATTTTTAAAACTGGATCGAAAAATATTAA
>NW_021848537.1:1029951-1050235 GCF_003651465.1 Formica exsecta
CAATACAATTGATTGATCGGTCCGGGCGAAGGTGTGCAATCTCATGACTCTCCAATAATCTCGTAGCATTAATAATCGACATTATATCTTAAGGACGAATACGATGAGTGTAAAATGTTGTACAGTAGGCAAGTAGAATATTATGGAGTCGTAGTAAGCGATTCTGATACGAATGATACCAATCTCAGCTTGTGAATCTGCTAAGTTACATTGCGCAATTATGACACAACATATTATATATGTATATACATATATATATATAATTGTTGTTGCGTCCACGTTTACGAATAATAATAATGCGAATGCGTCGGTAAATATCTATTATGTGAGAAAATTTAAAATGCATTTAGTATCATGAATCCATAGTAAGAATCTATTCTCGACGAGTATATATAAAATTTCCTCAATAAAAATTTCCTTAATAACTATTATTTATCATGATTTTTGAAAGTTTAATATATCAAATACTTCGATTACAAAAAATGAGTTTAATAAATAAAATTACAAGTATGAGATTCTCTCTGTTAATTGAGAATTTTTAAAACTGCATCGAAAAATATTAAATTTTGAATAATTACAAATAAATAACCTCGTCAAGACAAGATTAATTTAAAAAAAATATATATTTAGAAAAATCTTATCGACAGGCCTTGTAAATATATCGCAGTGAATGCAAATAGAAAGCATGACGATCTCAAAATAAAGTTTTCTCCGTTCATTATTTGAATTTCTATCGACGCACTCGGACTCGATCAAAAGCATCGTACGTGTTCGTAAAGTATCCCTCGTTGCAGGGCGCGTGAATGTAAGATAAATTAGAATTAAGGCCAGTGTTACGTGTATACGCTATGTACTACTCATATCATATGACGAACTCGTTAATAATTAAAAGACTCCGACCTGTCTTTTAGTAGCGATTGTCTGCGCAGCGAATTTCATGGCGAGAGATCTAAAATATCGCGACGAATGTTTTGCAAAGATAAGTAATCTCATCACATCGTCCGGAGATTTACTCTTTCTTCCATATCCTAGAATTATTAGACACACCGAAATAATTTTTCTCTTCGAGCCATGAAATATCTTGTCGAATGTTACGTTGTTAATTGCCCGGATCTTTGTACTGCCCGAACTGATTTCGCAGATGACGCGAAATCGCGCATGTGTATGGAAAAAAATTTGTAAATCCCCATCTGGTACTTCCAATAACTTGTTAATATGCTATAAATCTGGTGTATATCACATTACATGCCATATCCACGATGACAAAACAGCTCTTTCTTCAATAATACATACATATCCTGTAACATCCTTTTCGGGATTGATCACTTAATTTCCTCTCCCGAACAAATGCAAATGTTTTCGCCAACTAATCAAGAATCTGTTCTTGTATCTTTTTTAAATTTTAATAATTATCTCTAGTAAAAAAAATTTCTGAAAATCTTTTTAAAGTCGTAAAAGGATGAGATTTAATAGGATTAAGTTCATTTACGATTTGAAAAAGAAAGATATATTTTCATAATTTTGCGTGATCAGTTCCTTCATTTCTAGGCTTAGTTTTCCTTTGTCGTTCTTATTTTGATAGACAGATTTAACGCACGAGATATACATCTACATCAACAGAGGAAAGTCTGTAATAAATATATATAACATACAAATAAAACTTATGCTATTTACAACTCACTTTTTTTTGTCAGAAGGTGAGAGGTGAGACTAAAGTACATATTAAAGGAATGCTTATTAAAATTCAACAAGGTTCGTAAAATCTATAAAATTATGCAGATACATTGTGCTAAATTTTAGTACCAAGTCTCTTAATTAGTTTCTTAATACATAACATGTAGGATTTTAAATTGACAACTGATTTAATTTTTCCAAAAAAATTTTACAAATCTTCATATACTTTTATAATTAATCTATTGATTGTTTCTAAGCCTTTAGTTGCGATGCATTTTACCTGAAATTGCAAGATGATATTCTCATATACTTATAACTTCCATAATTAAAAATCGAGATCGAATGAGAAGTTAGTTTAACATGTATATGTACGCCTTTCGCAACTAAAAGGTTAATAGATTTCTACATTAATCCGAGCGATTCGTCACTCGAACAAGTCGACGCTCTCCCTTCGTCGTTTGATGAACTGTTACTGGAGTTATTATTCAATGCAGCAATTCTCTCTAACCTTCTAAAGTCATTCAATCTACATCCATATACTTTTATATTATCTTCTTCTTCTTTACTAGAACCGGCGCAGAAATAGGCATCAAAATTGGAATGATCGGAATTATCGGTATCATAATCTTCATCTCCGGAACGATCGGGATCAGTATCGGGATCAGTATCGGGATAATCATTTCTCCAATTGGATTCTGAATTTGAGTCCTCCGAAGATTCTTCACTTTTATCTTCAGAATCTAGATATGGATATTCTGGCTCTTGTACCATTATTTCATTGTTCTCAAACCATACATCATCATTAGTTGGCCCACAGTATAAATCGAACACAAAATCTTCAATATCCTAAAATATCATATACATTTATTTTGTTTGGTTATGTCTTATGTAAATATATATCTTATTTTTCTCAATCATTTGTTGTATTTCTAGAAATTATTTTATATATACATATAAATCTTTCTTTTAATTTTACATCTGAAGAATTATATTTCTTTTTTATTTAGTTTCTTATTTATTTCTTACCATATTAATATTTGTTTTAATTGCAATATAAAAAATTAATGTTTTTTGAATCTTCATTAAAAGATATACAGATTGCATATATTCATGTAAATATTTTTGCAAATATTTTTATATTACTCACCTCTGTTTCTTCTGCATTCTGCTTTGCTGTACCAGAGACACTCCAGCAATCCTCTACATCTATGAGTGTCAGCCATTTATCCTCTGACTTTTCCTCATTTAATGTTTCCTGAGAACGCTGGCAATTAACAACTTTGTACCTTTCTACCAGGGGATCTCCCCCTATCCATTTCTTGTTTGAAATATTCCCAGAATTGCCATCGCACGTCCGTTTGACACCAACATTCACTATTTCTGTGCCCATCTTGGGCATAACTTTGGCGACATGTTGTGCAACATCCTCGGTCTAAAACCAAATATTTCATAAAATCTTGCATTATTTTTTATGCATTAATAACAATATAATGTTTAATAATATATGTTGAACATTAATAACATTAGTGAAAATTAGCGGTCTATGAGCAGTCTATTTTATCAATTTTTTATTATATAATTTGAGATAAATAGCTTTTTTAAAAACATATTTCTAAAAAAGCGTCTCTTTTGTCTCAATTTCAAGAATTCAATTGTAAAATGCAAAGAAATCTCCGTACCAACACTTCTGTATTCTTTATAAAATTAAAAATGCTTTCTTATATATAAAAAGGTATATTTTTTTTCTCTTTTTATTCTAAAATGTAAATATTTATAATTAAAATTCTGGAACATTTTCGCAATTGCTCAAGATCAACGGACTTAAATTTAAATGCTTAACCGCGACTTATATATAGAGAGGTATATTTTTTTTCTCTTTTTATTCTTAAATATAAATATTTACAATTAAAATTCTGGAACATTTTCGCAGTTGCTTAAGGTCAACGGACTTAAATTTAAATGCTTAACCGCGACTTATAGAAGAGAACTGCTTATAGGATATTTATGCAGAATGATTAATCATATATATTAAACATAAATTATTACCGGATCCGTGAGTGTCCCGGCGAATTGAACGACCGTTTGGATGGCGGGCTCGCTTTCTTCCACAAGGGGCGATCCGGTTTTCGCACGCTTGCATGCGATCACCAGTCTATCGAGCGGGGTGTCGGTATTCTTACGTTTTACGCGCAAAACAGCAGTCATTTTCGATGCGTAAATTTTCCTCTTTCCTTGATGGATTTTCGCTCACTAATGCCAACAAAGTATCACGCTACTCGTGAATTACTTTAGGAAAGATGTAACAGTAATAGTATACGAATTTCTTTCTTGCTTTCCGTCCAAGTATCAGAACCAGAGTACCTACCAGGCTATTACAACGTACAACGCAAATCTTCCCTTGAAAAAGTGGGAGCTAGAGTTGTAACCATAGACATAGTATATCTAGACCGAGTGTTGAGGAGTGGGAGCCGAGGTGCACGTAGAAAAGGACATACTCTGTTTCGTGCCCCTTGCGTTCTCTCTCGCTCGCACGTAGCATGACGAAAGAGAGCGCTATGCTCTGTGCGAGCGAGAAAGAACGCAAGGGGCACCAAACAGAGTATGTTTTTTTCTACGTGTATCTTTACCCCCACTCCTTAAATAAAGGCAAACGCTCGGTCTAGATATACTATGTCTATGGTTGTAACTCAAGTGCACGTTCGGACATTATTAGTGCCGGTCTACAATAGTGATTTAAGCTAGAGCTTAAATCACTATTGTAGACCGACACTTAGAGTAATGATTTTTGATTGGTGGAAATCCGCCATATGTATTTAAATGCTGCTCTACCTCGTACAATTTTCGAACGCACTCTTGCATCCTTGCAAGGCTGCGTTCAGAAACATCACCCGTGTGCACACGGGTGATGTTTCTGAACGCAGCCCAAGTGAAGTGCGCGAGAAAATTTCTCCGCTTGATTTGACTAGCTGGATGGCTGGATTTTATGTTTCCACGTGTCTGTACCGATGAAAATAATTTATTTGAGGAATATATATGTAAGTTCACTCCATTTGCTGCATTAAACGTTTGTACTAATCTCCAATGAGTTAATTGTAATAGAAAAAAGAATTTTGTAAGCATTTAAATTTATATGATAAACGAAATCTTTAAGGTACTTTATTTTTTTGGGAGGTTATCCATTCTTTTTGTTTATTTTTAGATTTACAATGGCTACATCATTAGCGGCACAACTTAAAAAATTGAGAACTCCGCAGACGAATTTATTGCTGCAGGATAAGAAACGCCCAAGTTTGCTGTTTGATCCAAAGGAAGCTGCAAATTTGGACAGAGACACTGTATTGAGTATAGGTTAGCCTCTCACTTCTATTTTTATAAAAATTGAACTTTATACATATTCTTTTATAAAGATTTGTAATTAATAATATATATATTTTTTGTTCGTCAATTAATTTTTTTACTGGATTCTGTTACTTGATACACAATTTTAATTGTCTTATAACAAACAAGTTATATTTTGATTGTAGAGTTTAAAAGCAATATAGAAGTTTAGAAAGATATTTTTTCTAAATATAGAGATTTTAGACTTCTCTACAATGATTATCTGACTCCTGTTTTATATCTGCAATAATTTCATAAAATTTGTGCAAAGGAAGATATGCATGCTTATAAATTTATCTCTAAAGAAATATATTTTTATTATATTTAATCGTATGTTTCTATCTATTTAGGTCAGAGTGGTCTGCAAGAATTAGTAAAACTTTCTTTATTCTTTGAAGAATTTAAAGCAACAATATTTGCACAGAGTACTGTGAATTTTGAACGCGCCGTTCAAGATGCCACAGTGAACAAAAAATTGGATGCAGAGATCGCAAAGTTTCTATTGTTACTCTCTCCTTATTTTTTATTAAGCGCATCGCACAAAGCTTTGGAATGGCTGATATACAGATACCATATTCATCAATACAACCGAGATCAATATATACTTCTGATTTTTCCTTATCACGAAACTCGTATGTTTGTTAGGTATGTATTATTGATATAAGATATCAGAATGAAATCTTAATTCTCGAAAACATAATTTATCATTTGTATTATTTGTACATTTCTCCCATTTTTTATTTGAAACTGTCAATTTCATAATCGGTATCGTTTGTTGTGCAATAATTATATATAAAAAGATCTAAGAAATCTTAATTATATATAAATTTCTTTATTTTCTTAATTTTGTTAATTGTATACATATATATATATTTTTTTGTTTATTCTGTGGTTAAACAGAAAAGAAATTATATTAGCAGAAAAATGTGTGTATGTGTGTATTAAAAGTTTTATGTTAAATGTTATGTGAAAAAATATGAAAAAATTGAAAATATATTTTCATCTTAATTTTCTGAGAGTGTTATTCTTCTTTTAATATACATTTTTGTCATTTTTAATTATAAAGCAATTGAGTTAAAATTTGCTAACTTTTTTTTTGCAGAGCTCTGCAGTTGGTGGATCTATCAGACGAAAACGACAAATGGCACTGGCTGGCGCCTTTGCAGAAACGTGGTGTACCGTTAACTTCGGGTATTCTTGTTAATCGTTTGAGCACAGACAACGGACTTCTGAAGATGTTATGCAGCCACGTGATATCCGCCACGGAGATGTATTCCGAACAGGCTTTTTGTTTGACCACCTTGTACGCCTTTTATACCACTGTAATATTGGGCGTGATTGAACAAGTATCTGTTACAGAGATTCAAGTGAATCACTTGCTGCCAACTCTACTCTATAGCCTGAGAAGTCTCATTCCCGATCTTGCTTCTAGTAGCTACATGATCATTGCAAAACTGATGATGAAGGTGATTTAATATTTAATTTTCTTTATGTGTCCTGATTTTATCTTTACCTGTTTTTATTTATATTTATTTTTGCTTTAAAAACTTGTTTGGTTAATATTTGCAGTACAATATAAAAATTTCTACAAGTTTAGATTATTTAAATGCCATGTGTTATAAATGGTAAAATAATAAATTTTTGGAAGTTTATAAAGAGAAAAATAATATTTGCCTTTCAAAAATTATATTTGTTTTCCAAAAATATTAAAGTTATTAAGATTAAAATATAAATCTTGTTTTTTTTTTATATTATTGAAATATATATTAATTGTGTGTATATGTATGTATGAATATAGGTGAAGTTTAATACCGATACCACGGAAAAGTTGTTGCTGAAGATCTTCAAAAAGACACTCTTGAAAGAGGAGGCTACAATTCTTCTGCTCCATCTCTATCAATCTCCGATTAATCGATTGACTGTTGTACCGCAAGGTTTAGTCCTTCAATTATCGGATTTATCTTGGTTTGTGGAGATAGTCGTCAAGATTCATTCGTCAGGCGTTAATGCATCTCGATTCATCGTATGTTTTCTTCAGGCAGCTTGCCAGGTCGTCGCCGAGAATCCCGAGGATACCGTCAATGTTCAGAATATGATCGGCGACATGCTAACACGCATCAATTTAGACAATGACGCGGTGGATGCCATTTTGCTAAGTATACATACGTATGAATTTCTCAAGAATGATACTACGAAGATCGCAAAAGACTTTTTAGCGAGATTCTATCAAAATCTTGAGCGCAGTTATCCAGAAAGGTTCGACAAATATCTGAAGAAGCTGATGAAACAGGGCGACAAGGATTCTAAGCAAACATTACACTTTCTTACTTCTTGGCCTTTTTGCACCAAGGAGGCACAGGATTCCGTTGAAATCCTGAATAAATTGACGCACATCAGCGCCGAGCAACGAGTGGTCGCCCTCGAGATTCTCGCCAAGAACAACGCGAACGTACCTGAGAGTTTCCGCGAGATGATGACGAGTACGCTTCAAGCTAGATTTTATGACAGCGATGTGAATGTCGTGAAGACCTTGCTGTCCTTCACCATGAAAAGATTGACCAGTTTACTACCCACAGATACCCTGGTGGATGAATTGTTGATCTTGTTATCGACATGTCACACGTCATCAAGGAAAATACTGGCTAAGCCAGCATTGAAGATACTTTTGGAACTTTGCGAAGAAAGTGATGAAACCAGCATCTTTATTACAGCTTTGCCGTATCTATTTCCGGCCGCGGACGAGGACGTGGAGGTCGCCATGGAGGTTCTTCGTTCGAATTTTGCCAAGAATAACACATACATGCAACATATATTAGAGGACATTCGCAAATCTGAATTATTAAATGCCGAGGCGATCTCCTCCACTGCTTTTCACAATATTTTGAATCACAAGTTACTACCGCCTACGGAGAATATATTGAATTCCATGCGGCAACAGATCTCGCATGGCGACGCGGCATCCTTGTTTTTTAACATGATTCTATTAGGATCAGTTTGTAGAGTGCCCGTGGGTTCAATGCCGGCCAACACTGCGCGTGACGTCATCGAAATGGCCACGAAGATGATTAAGACGTACTCGCGCGTTAAATTACTGCACGATTGCAACAATATTACTGGCAACAATATCCAAATGGCATTGAAGCTCACATCCGAGGGTATCCTGCCATTGCAAGTGGGTACTTATGTTCTGGAAATGGTTCACAGACGACTAAATATCAAGTCTGAATCGAAACTCGACTTTGATAACAATACAGAGAGGAGCAATCTAATCTTGCGACTTTTGGAGATGTTCATCGAGGGTATGAATAATCGCCACTGGCGGAAACACTATTCCAGATGCCTGCAGATCTTCTTTCAACTTCACTTCTCCACAGTGAAGGATCTCATCTGTTTTCTCGCACAGCTTTATGTGAAACCCATCAACGTGCAGACGTCCTATCACTGTCTGCAAATCTCCTCGCTGTTGTTGGACCAGTGCAAATCTGTTCAATGGGCATTCCAAGATCAGGACTTTGTAACTAATCTGCTGCTTTCGCTGGCAAGACGTAACAACGATTGTAGAACAGTGGCGTTAGACATTCTAAAGAAATTGACGCAAACTTTCAGCTTTACTACGGAACCATTCTTCATATTGCTTCAGGAATTAGCGGCGAGAAGTGCTGAAATTTCCCAAGACCCCGACCAGCTCTCTCTGAGCCTCTATGTTCTTCTCTCGCCTGATCCTGATGTGTCTTATCAAGTAAAACAACGTAAGAAGCTGCAGCAGGCTCAAAAACTGCTGTTCAATATGGTTACGCAGCAGGATGAAGTATTAAAAATTCCCATGGATCGAAAATCGCAGTTGCTTGACATCCTAATACACGTTAATAGTGCTGGAATTCTCCAGCAATTGGCTCCGTTAGGTCTTCAGCTTTTACAAAAGTTAGTGGAGGATCCTAAAAATAAATCGGCTGCTAGCGCTTTGCGAAATATATTGCAACGTTTTAATGGAACTACGGTCAGTGCTTTGAATGATGAACAAGTATGGTTATTCTTTGAAGCGAGTATTCTGGCGCACGAACTTCAAACGATCACGGAATCCGGCGAGCAAAAATCGCCGAGCATTGTGTTATTGAGACAGATCGACGAAATATTCTTTGAGAACGTCGGTGAAATATCTCGCGATCTTCAGGCAAAGATCTTATCGAAGATGTTGGACGTGGTGACCGATTGCGAGATTAGCAGCGTAATTTCTGCCGTTGGCAGAGCGATTCGTCGAATTCGCATCGATGCGACAATCATAACGTCAGAATTACAGACGATGAAGTTGAACGGCCCAGAGGAATCAACAGACCTGGGAATGACGGCTAGCGCGATGAAGCGAAAGAGACGGCAGAGCCAGATTAAATTGGCGAATCCGGCGATGGTGCACAGTCGGACATGGAAGCGTGGCGTTGCTCTGCTGGAATTTGCGCAGCGCGCCGATAACATCAAGCGCGAAGAATTACTTTACGGAGTGCTGTTTGATCTGCTCAACATCTGTTTGAGTTTGGAGGAGCAGAGCCCGGTTGAGTACACTAATCAGCTGATTCTTTCGACAATTCATCGGCTGATGACGAAAGGACTATCGGTGCGTGATGCCGATGTGCAAATCGCACTTATTACTAAATGCATTAGAACATCGCGCAATCCACAGACGCATCATCACGCGCTGCTCGTGTTGGTCGAATTGTTGAAAAACGTGGATGTGCAACGCGCTCTTCTCAATATTATGCCAATCTTCACATTTATGGGCAATACAGTGGTGCGCCAGGACGACGCCTACTCCATTCAGATCATTTCCAAAACCCTGGAAACAGTGGTGCCGATCGTGAACGCGGCCGACAACGAGATACATGCTTGTGAATTACTAAGAACTTTCATCGTCTCGTTGCCGCATATTCCCGAGCATAGACGATCGCCACTCTTCGTCAAACTGCTGCAACTTCTTGAGAATCACTTACACTTATACTATCTGCTCTCTTTCGAAAATCATGTAATGAAGACTGCAAATCAAAGGACCGAGCAGCCAGCGCAGCAGATGAATTTTGCTCTTCAGGTGTCCCAAGAGTTTTCACCGCAGCAGTTGCTTCAGGTTAGTCATGATTAATTAATTAGTAATGATTAAACAAAAATTTTGATGAGATTTTAATAACAGGAATAATATCTTTAAAATATATATATATATAAAAGACCACATTACTTTTATATCGAGAGATAAAAGACAGAAATGTTTTCTAGGTTTGCGTGAAAGTAGTCGAGTTCATCAAGGTCCTACCGATTGACATCGAGGATGAACAGGGGAGAAAGGCGGCGATGAAGTTCCCATATAAATACATTTACGATGTGACAAAATCAATGCCGAAAAGTCTTCGGTACTATAAGATAACGGCCGTACAATTCCTCAGCAATCTTTTATCATCTCAGAATTTTATTAATCGCGTGGCTATGCTGAGTCAGGACGAGGCGAACGAGATGAACGAGTACTACAATCGTCTAGCAATCGAGTTAATCTTGTTGATTCAGACTATTTCAAAAACCGCCGATCAACAACAGAGTAAGCCGAGCTGCGCTAAATACTGGAAAGTATTGCTGCATCATTTATATGACGTATTGGATCTAGTGAATAACTTGCTGCCGAACGCCTTGTTCTTGAAGAGTATAAAGAACTTGTTGAAACACGAATTGTTGTCTGTTAATAAGAAGGCGTTAGAACTACTGAACGCGAGATTGCTTCAGAAGAAATTTAACGATGAAGATCACATTGATCTTCTAAGCCTGATCAAATCTTTGATGAACTTCTTGGACACTGAAGTGAAAGTTGAGACCCAGGAACAAGAGATTGTTCAACAGACGGTGCTGATATCCTTGAAACTACTGGCGAAGCTGCTGGCTATTGATCATCCCGCAGTTTTTAAACCGGTACAAATAATCCTTTTTTTTATAAAAGAATTATTTTATTGTAATACATTTACATGTATATAATTGATTATATTTAACATTATGTATATTAATAATTGTTCACAGATCCTGGACATGACGACAGAATTGCTGCGATCGAAAGACGGTCCAGTATTAGCAAGCGCGGCATTATGCGTCGCAGAACTATGCAGTTCCATGAGAACGCACGCTCTATACTCGCTGAATAAATTCGTGCCAGCGATTTTGAAGTTACTGGAAACCCATTGCCATCAGAACGTACCAGACGTGATGGTCATCAGCATTGTAAGTGCCTTGCAAAAAATAGTGGAGTCGCTGGGAAATTTTCTGTCACTGTATTTGGACCAACTTTTGTCTGAATTGGCCATGTTGAGTTCCCTGTACACTGACACGGAGCATCCTAAGGTATTTATGGTTTCCTTTTCAACCAAGAATTTTAAAATATAGAATCTCTCAAAGTTAGTTTTATCTTTCATGTAGTGCCAAATAATATTAAATATAATGTTTTTATAAAAAATGGCTTTTATGCTGTATCACAATCAATTAATTATTAATATTCGTAAAAATAAATTTCTAATATTTTGGATTTATTTTGCCAAATTCTATCCGAATCCTTCTGAGATGTAATTGTTCCATTTAATATGTGTTTGTGCAGATCGATATTATAGTTTCACGACTAAAGATGACGACGCAAAAGTTATCCAATTGCATACCTCTGCGAGTGTTGCTGCCGGCTGTCAATAGGACTTACCAGATTCTATTAACCAAAAAGTCTTATCAGTGTATACCATCGTTGATGAGCGTGCTGGCCGAGTCCTTTGAAAGCGTGCAACCGGCGGACTTGAAGATAGAAGTTGACAATCTCGCCAATTTCTTTCTCGAAGTTCTTCAATTCCGGGAACATATCGGAAGCACGGACGACAATGTGAAGACGGAGGAGGACACTAAAGCTACCTTAAAAGATATCGTTGCAATCGAAGAAAGCGCCAGTAAGACGATGGTAGCGTTGGTTTTGAAGCTGAGCGAAGCAACTTTCAAGCCGTTATACAATAAATTCTATGGATGGGCAGCGAATGATACACAACACAAACACCGAAATATAACTTTCTACAGGTATAAAAAATTAATTAATTTCAGAGACAGACATATATGATTACTTTAATAAGATATGATAATGCGACTTTTTATTTCTCAGATTATCGGCGAATATAGCAGAATGCTTGAAATCTTTGTTTGTCCTTTTCGCCGGACTCTTTTTGAAGCACGCGGCGTCATTGTTGAGCAGCAATAACATGTTTGTCATAGACAGTCCACAGGAACTGACACTTCCCAACGAATCGAACAGAATTGAACTGGTGGAGGCGATTTTACTGACGCTTCACCGGGTTTTTGATTACGACGCGCATAATTTCGTCAGCCAGGATCGATTCGAGATTCTCATGCAGCCGATAGTAGATCAAGTGGAGAACACAATGGGCACGAGGGAAGAATACGAAAGTCGAGCTAATCAGCTTATTGTACCCTGCATAGCCTCGTTCGCTAGTGCCATTCCTGATGATTCGTTGCACAAACAACTGGTTTATCAGACATTGCTAAAAACCAGGCACGCAAAGCCTTATGTTAGAAGTACTGCGTTAAATGCATTGGTAAGACTGGACATAATGATTAGATTTTTTATTATTACAATTTAATTTAAATAATATAATTATATATTACGAGTGGCGGTTTTTATTTTAATATTTATTATATATTATCGAGAGATATTAAATGATTGTTAATATATTAAGTAAATTTGATAATTTATAATGAAGAATTAGTTATAGATGTTAAAAGATATTTATTTTGATATAATTAAAAACCTTGACACAGGTGGAAATCGCGAGAAAGCTTGGGGAAGATTTTATGCCGCTGTTGCCAGAAACTGTGCCGTTCCTGGCGGAATTGTTGGAAGACGAAGATGAGATTACGGAAAAGTGTGCGCAAAATGCTGTTCGCACTCTGGAAGATATTTTAGGCGAGCCTCTACAGAAATATTTTTAAATTCAATATAATTTTAAATGTAAAGAGAGATGTAAGTGTGTAAATATATAGTTAGGTTTTACATTAAAAAATTGTTTCTGTAAATTTCTCAGAAGAGGTAATTTATTAGAGGTAATTTTCTCTTTTAATTTACATGACACTTGCGTAAAATAGTTTTATTTATTTCAGATCTCTAAGATAGTTTTATGAACATAAAATAAATAATTAAATGATAGCGAAAATAAGGGAAAAATTAAAGTTAGTAAATCTTGATGATCATTTGATAAGCAAAAGAAATTTTTTGGGTTTTTAAAAAATTAATAAATGACGGCTTTTAATTATCAAATTATAAAATCAGTTGATTGAAATTTAAGTTTGGGACAAAAATGACAAATAAGTACACAGACAACTACTAAGAAAACATTGATTTATTTTTAACTTATCCACAAATTGGACGAAATATAGAATATATTATTTCCTTACATTATAATACAGAGTAACGTAAGTGTGTGTACGTAAGGTCATGATGTAATAGGCTCGTGAGTTATACAGTATCGAACCAATATAATCCGTTTATAAAACGGCACCTGGGAACACTGGGTCCTGTTTTAGCGTTTTAAAAGTGGCTGTTTATATTCCTGAATATTATTTCTCTATATGAAATCTTAAAAAGCATATCTATAAAGATGCATTTATTGTGAACATAAGATGACAATTTAACACATTTAACATTAAATACACAAGAAAAATGCAGATGCGTCGAAGCATGTTTCCGAGTTAATTTGTCATTTATTGATTCTTCATGCACTTTTAATATTAAAAAGTGTTATCTAATTTTGAATTTTCTCTAAATTAATATATAAGAGAATATATAAGAGGCGAATATATAAGAGAATATTTCAGAATTTAAACAGCCACTTTTTGCACTAAAAAATGCACAGTAAAATCACATTCGACATCGTCCTCAAGTGTTACGAAAAGATACATTTTTTTCTCTTCTCGCTTTTTCGAATGTGACTTCATTTTAATTAATTGCGCGAAATCATCGCGATAACTTCGAAGTTCTTCGAGGGTCGATCCAATGGGAGACATTTTTGCGATAACTTCCATGTGGACATCGATGATTCCTCGCTGGTACCGATGGCCATTAGTGTGCGATCAGTCTGTGTTCCTGGGATCACACTTGGGGCACATCCGCCGATCCCCGAAGAGACATTTCTTCGGCTTGCGTCATGGCTGGAACTCTTCTGAAATGAAAAAAGAAGATATTCATTTAGCATTGCATTTCCTTAACGTTTCATATATCTTTTTTATTTTTTGTTTATATGTATTTTAAAAAGTTTCAGATTGATTTTTAGATGCGTAGAAATTTTTATTCTAAAGAAATTAGTATGTACATTAATCTAGTTGGCATTTTGTTATTAATTATGTTAAAAGTATTATTTGTACAATTTAATATGATAATTTTAGTTTAATATCTTAATTTCCTATTTTTATTATTATGCTCTTGTATGATAGAAATTTTTAAATAATATTTAGATATTAATTATTAATTTTTATAACATATAATATAGATTATGTATAAAGATATATATTTTGTCTAAATTATTTAATATTTTAAATTACGATATAGGAATTTAATACAGGAAAAAAAAAAATTTGTTTTAATATACAACGAATTAAAAATTTAAACTCAAGATATTTCCCGCCTTCTTCCTCATCTAAAGCGGACTAATTCACACGCATCCACGAATCCGCGCACATCGCGCGTTATTTTTCTAGTAATGTAAAACGCATAATTTACTTGTACAATTTCGCGTGAGTACAATTCCACGTATATCAATCCGATTGTAACGTACTCGGTTGCCTCTAATTAATATTCAGGTAACATGATTTCTCTATTGAACTTCTAAAAAAACACATCCGAAAAATCGAACGAAATTAACTCGTTATGTTTTGCTAACATGCTTGTTTTCATAATGTGCGAGATTATTATATATCCGTGTGACGAAATCAGTTGTGAAAATACGAGCAGCAAAAGTTTTTCTATGTACATATACCTATTGTGTACACATTCCAAGCTTGCCGAGTACGCGTAGGATGTTTACATTCGCGTGTTGTCTTTTTTTTAGCGGGCGCCTCGACAAGTAACCGGCGTGTCATTCATACGCCAGATCCGAGACGCTACGCATGTATTACCTCTCTCGCAGCGACAAGTACGCGGAAAATGGCAAGAACGATATACTTTCCCACGAATAATCATAATTGATATTGAGCGATATCTTGTAAGTGCATATCTAGTATGAGCATATTAAAGATACGGCTAGTTATAGTCCGGAATATCAAAATCTTCGCACATTGATTCGTTTATCGAGGACTCGAAACGATGGAGAACGAGAATCATAATTTCTCGTCTCTCATCGTATGATTTATTTATTTATAAATAGTAATTATTACATGCTTGAGAAAGAGAGAGAGGGAGAGAACGCGTGCTTAAAAAAAAAAAAATATATGTATATATATATATTTTGTCACATATTTTTATATCAATTTAGATACATTATTCGCTTGCCATTTTGGCGGGAAAAGCGTAAAGTAATAGACGTGTCGGAGAAAGCCGTGACACATCGAGCTGAGATATTTACATCGTTTATTAATAATACGTGTGTTTGACGGGATTTATACGTGTACATAAAATGAAATACATAATTTCAATCGTTTTATTATTATTAATCGGTCATTAACTTGACTTTATTAGTCGCATCGGAATTGACGCGAAGTTGGCGGCGAGAAGGAGAGTCTCAGCTCTCAGCGAATATCAAGGTGTAGAAAGTGTACTAAGCAGTACTTAAGGGGGAGCAACAGGCGTAGCGTCGCGGAGGAAGGTGTAGCACGCGATTTTTGAATCTTCTCCATCTCTCATGTGCTGTAAAGCTCGTCGTGTATATCGGGAGTGCCGTTCAAGAATGTCGGGCGATCGTCAGTATCGTATTAATTAGTACACGTGTATCTCTAATTAATTCCGTCGTTCGCGAGTGTTTGTATTGCCTGCCACAGAGAGGTTAACCCAACTTAACGGAGGATCAGGAGAGGAGGAGGAGGAGGAGGAGGAGGTCAGGATGGTGAGTTAGTAATAACTTATTTAATTTATCACTTGTTTGATTGTGAGATTAATTGCTCGTTCACAGCTCTGCGACATTGTTGTCTCATTTTGTGATAATATATTATAATACGTTTCCAAAGTTGAATCAAGAATTTACAAAGTGAAGTGGATTTTTTTATCCTCTGGAAAGTTCAATTAATTTTTATGAGGCATATGATATAAAATTCGTAAAATTTTCATAAATAGAGAAAAAATATATTTGAAATTTAGTAATAAAAAATTTAATTTTTATATTAATTAAAATTGAAAATTATATTTCTTTTAATTACATTTTTATTATTTTATTGCCATTTTTATTGGTTTTTTTTCTTACAAAAAAAAATCGAGTCTAGTTGTATCGATGAGATATGATGAGACGAGTTTACTTACCTCTTTCTAAATTGGAAGATGATATACACAATGATCGCATTGCCGACGAACAGCAAAGCAATTAGGACCGTTGGCAGCACAACATCTGTAACATAATACAGATTTGATTAATATCGATTGGCTAACGCACTGTCATCGTGTTGATTCGATTTAGTTGTATACTTTGATCGTGCACGTTGAAAACCCGAGTGAAAGCCACTTACATTAGGTATTGCTATCAGTATTCTTGTTCATGAATACTAATAAAATCATCGATTATCTGATATTGATACTAATGTCTGGATTAATAATAGAGAAAATTAGTGTTCACGATATATTCACATTGATAATAAAATCGACAATCATTTTGATAATACGAAATATTAATATCAGATATATTTGATGTTTAATCGGAAAACATGTTTACATTAATAACATGATAAATTCCTACTTATATCAAGATGGTTATTAATTATCTAGAATCTTATCTTAATCATAATTTTAAAAGAAATATCAGTTGGTGAAAAAAACTGATATATTTTGCCATAACAATATATATATATATTCAAAATAATTTTTATATCAAAATTATATTTAATTAATTAAATGTTAGTTATATTAAAAATACTTGATATTTAAATAGATGAAAATAATTTTAAATGTATCATGTTAAAAATAAATCTAATGGTATATTGGCAGTATAATAATGATTATTTATTTCGACATAAAAATTCATAAAGATATATATCGAAAACATGAAAAAAATTATACTGGTAACAATTTTGTGGGAGGCTTATCATTCAGGATCTCACGTCATCTCTCGCCGAGTATTATCAATTATGGCATACTGAACTTTGGACGCCACGCGCACGGTGAGTAATTGACCAAAGTTTCTTTCAATATATGTGCCTGCTTATTGATTTATAATGAGACATTTTTAACATGTCATGTTATCTTTTAACGTCATTCATTTCTATCAAAGTTTTTATCCTATTTTTAGCATGAAAAGCCGTCAATTAATTATATAATTACAATCAATTATAAATAATATATTTCTAATTATTCTTTTCTTATAACTTGAATTATGAATCATCTTATACAATCTTATGAAATACATTTTATGACATGAAAAACTATATTCAATTTTTTATTTTATTTTGTTGTTGTTGTGGTATTATTGAATTATTCATAGATTCTATATTTAACGTCCGTTTGCCAAATACAAATTTGCAAATGTATAAATTAATGTTTAATGTTTAAAAAAGATTTTTATACATAAAGAGAGAAATATATTAAAATACTGAATATTATATATAATGTACATTCACAAATTGACGATATAGACATGACAAAAATAATCGATTTCAAGCGAAGTTCTAAATAGAATTTTCATATTCGCTTGTATAAATGCTTGACGTTATCATCGAACAAAAACTATAGTAAATGCGAATTTTGCATATGCAAAACGTTAGCGATGCAAAAATTCATTATTATTACAAGTGATCTTTTGATCTAAAAACATAAATAGCATTTCGATTTCGCCATATAATTAAGCAATCTCTATTAACAAAATGTGCAAATAACATAGAAAATAGAACAACAAAAGAACTATAAAACAGAATAAAAAAAACTATTTCACAATCGTATTTGATCGCATCTTATCACGTCACTTGTTATCGACTAGGCTAATGGACTTCTGAAGCCAATAATAATTGAATACTTTTAAAGTTCATATTCGTATAAAACAAGTAATCTGTTGCATTTATTATTCGCGATTAATGAAAATTTTTCCAATTTTCTATTTTACCTTATCATTAATCGTGAAAGAAATTTAATTGCTAGCAATATTTCTTTTCAATTATTACTATTACTTTGTTGTATAGGATATACAATAATTTCACACCAAAATTTTTTAACTTAATATTAATTTAATAAGAGAAATAAAATTTGAAAATTTTATTCGCAAATAGAAAAATATATTAATATTTCTCATTATGAATTTTTTTCTAAAAGTTGTGAATATTAATTTACTTCTAAAATTATAACGAGTTTTATTAAAATAAAGATTAATTATTATTCCATAAAAGTATCGTCAAAAAAGGAAGAGATTCCATTTAAGTTAAATTTGTTATAATATATTTTTAATTTTCAAAAATTTTTATTGAAGCATTTTTTGTAATAAAAGTTATGCATATTCATCATATTTTTAATTTTTTAAAATTGGTTGAAGATTTTAATATCGTCTCATATCTCTGCTCTCTTCCAATATATGGATTATACATATTCAGATTAAAACATATTATTCTTTCATGAAGTCTTTGCTTCACAAAGAATTTTACTGCAATTTTGCTTCAATAAAATTATTAAAAATTATAAGAGGAGTGAAACGTTTTTCAATTCACGTGACGGCAAGCTCATACGTCACAAGTTCATGAAAAACACTCACGTCGCTTTGATAACACATATTCAGATAACACAGTAACAGATTTGTAACGACTATCGGATTAATCGATCACAATCGTCAATAGAATCAAATTATAGTCTTGCGATCGTAGAAACCGTCGTCACGTTTGCCGTGAAAAATATCGTGAATTTAGTTCACTGACCTACGACGTAGTCCGCCTGCTTCATCATGGCCGATTGCGCCGAATCCATAACGGGGTTGCTGCTATCACTCGCGACTGCGTCCTCGCCACGTCCTATTCTTACCCCCGTCCCGAGAATATTGTCCCCAGACAGGCTCGACAGATGATGATGTTCGTTCTCCGTCTTTAGGATCACCGCTGACGTGGCTGTGAACAAAATTAGGCCCCCTCGATTTAGTAATCGCAAAGTCGATAAAATAAAATCGTCGTAAATTTTGTTTTCTCATTTAAAAAATGTAATACGTTGAAATATTTCATTGATAGCAATTTTTCAAATTGATATCATTTTTATACTTGAATTTTTCTTGTGTCGTGAAATATAATAGTTAATAAAAAGTTGAAAAAAAATTAAAATATGAGAGTATTTTTCATAATATAAATAATTTATGTTGTTCCCACGCAATGTCTCTAAAATTTTGGAGATTAAATATTTCAAAGTAATATAAAATAGTTTTTGTCTCTTTTCTTTTTTATCAGTGTTTTATTTTAATGATTGCACAGAGATAACGAATGCAATACGTATCATACGTAAATTATACGCTTTGTCGAATAATTCCTTAATGTAATGCTGCATAAATTTCGTAACATGGTTATAATCACGATCGTTTGGGAATGATAAGTTCGGGATATCGCACACCTGATTTAATCCGGATTTGCGCGGTCAACAAACCGCGATGTCGATGATATCGATATTTTGAAATGATACAAGAACAATTGCCCGCGTCGCTATAAAGCGTATCGATCTCGACGATCTTCCCCGCGGTCAAGGGGAGGAATCGGTCTGCGTAAGGGTACTTTATTAACGGATCGATAAGGTCGTAGTTTCTACGAGGGTAGTTGCACGTTGTCATTCTCATCAACAATTCACAGCAACAATTATGTAACATGTTTCCCCTTTCTATTCAAAAACCATTAAATTTTATTTTCATCGTATTTAATCCAAAATATATCTCAAATATATGAATAAAAAAACAAATATAGAGAAAATTACTTCTCTTTAAAAATTTTTTATCCTGAAACTTGTGTTTTTTATGGATATAGATAATTATTCTCTGGTTACTTTTTTATTATTATATATTTTAAAAAAATAATTAAAAAA
>NW_021848537.1:1050326-1061873 GCF_003651465.1 Formica exsecta
TTTAGGAAAATAATATTAAATGATATTTTTTATATTATTTTATATATTTTTAAATTTTATTTTTATATATTTATTATATTTTATATATCTTATACTTTATGTATTTAAATAATATTACCAAAACGTTCAATTTAATTATAAAATAATTTTATTCTCTTTTATTTTAATTTTTTTATCACATTGAATCTCTTTTGAAAAATTAAACACTAATATACGTTCTAAAATTGTTTTATCTTTGAATGTATACACAATGTCTCATATTTTACCTGAAATATGCTTGCTACAAGGCTTATGCAATTTGCTGAATGTAATATTTTTAAGCGTAAACATCGGCCTCCCTAGCGTCAATCGAATTGCAGGATCGATCGAAATAATTTCGAAGGAATTCGCTGATTGGCATGTTGGTAACTGGTACTCACGAGTTATATACCGTTATTTCTCTTCTGATTCCCGGAGCGCGCTAGTTTTTCCACCGATCTCTCGAGAGAAGCCGGGATCCGTATTCGCAACAACCGGTCATAAAACACATTTACGGCAACGCGTGTACGTCGTTATCTCGGCAAGCTGCAAAATTTCCCCGGTAGAACGCTTTTTCCGCTTAACATGTCGCGTTACCGTTACCGTGAGACGCACCCGACGATTTATTCTCGTTCTCCCTTTCTCGTCTGATTGCGCGCAAAATTTCCGATCTTCGTGCTAACGTTGAAAAGAAGAAAAAAAAAATTGCACACGTTCCCTTGGCGAATAGAGGAAACGCAAATACAAAATCACGTTCCGATAAGAGCAATTTCGACGCGTTACGTATACGCGAGTGATAAGGCAGTGAGGCTCTAAAAAGAGCTCCTATTTTTGGTTACAACTTATTATAATTTATTGCTTAAGCAATTTTTGCACTAAAAATTATTTTATTTAACTAGGATAATATAAGATTGCCAATTAATTATTAATCGAGGTTTTAATCGAAAACTTTATATTATGTTTTGGTAATTTATAATTATAAACTAATTAAAATAATAAATTTTTTTTTTAGCAAAAATTAAAAATCTTTTTAGCAAACAGATGTGGAGAAAAAATTAGAAGGATATTTAATGTTTAATTTTTCATTAGAATTTTTCGATTTGGTTATATATCCATTTTTTTTTTCAATTTGCATAAGATATGTAATTCACATATTTTATTCATTTTCTCATTACAAAATTTATGAAGCATTACTCTACTTTCATTGACTTTCGTGCTAACTTTTCTGATGCAGCTAGTACAAATTGTTAATTACAGAATTGACGATTCCCACGAATTATGCTAATATTTACCGGGGCGCGATTGAATTTACCAGAGAACGTTCTCAGGAAAACTTGCTCTTGTTTCGTCCTTTGAACTAATTTCCACTCGACGAAGAACCGACACTTTCTTTGGCTATCGCGTTACTCACGAGCGAACGTTCTCTGGCGCAATAACTATAAATACTGGCATTTATACAGTGTCCCAGAATCACCGGATATATACATATACATATATATATATTCTTGACTGCATTTTCTTTAAATTAATTTATATTTCGGTAACAAGAACGGTGAGAAATATCATTATTTGTCGCATTTTTCATATTTTAAATACTGTATATTATTTATTATAATTATAGTAAATCTTATATTTATAATAATTAAAATTGTAGTTGCAATTTTATAAAAGTAAAATTTCTTTGAAATTAATTGAAGAATGATTTCTATGTTTTATCTTGAAACATAGTTCATTCATACACAATAAAATCATGTTACTTTTATTTCCAATATTAATTATCGGAAAATTACTCGATATTTTTCAATTCAATTAAACAATCTACAAAAGGAGAAGCTTGGTTATTTGAAGACACTCTATACATTTGAACAGAATCGCATTTATCCAAGCACAAACGAACACT
This sequence comes from Formica exsecta, assembly GCF_003651465.1. Lineage (NCBI taxonomy): Eukaryota > Metazoa > Arthropoda > Insecta > Hymenoptera > Formicidae > Formica > Formica exsecta. The sequence continues at coordinate 1,052,245 of NW_021848537.1, forward strand.
GAATTGCGAAGTATCTATAGCGTGGCCGGTGCATATAGATAAGAAAAGATAATTTCTAGGAACCGTCTAACAAACATTAACACAAAAGTTAATGTTAAGTAGCTACAGAAATTTTATCGCCTTTAATTTTTACAAAATATCAAATCTGAAAAGCTAAAATATCTATAAATGGCAAGTATTTTCAAATGTATTTTTATTTTAAGTAAAGTTGTTGTTTTTTTGTTTGGATATTTTTACATAGATTCCAAATTTGTCAATAAAAAAATGATAAGGAAATTGGAGAGTCGTGCTTCCAATGAAACTACATCATTCAATCATCAGTTCTCGATATCCTAAAAAAAGGTTGAATGAGCTTTTCCATTAAAAATTAAAACATATTTTAAGACTTCCGTTTTAAATACATTTAAAATACCAATAAAATACAGTTATTTAAAAATCTTCACATTCCTTTTAAAATAAGTTCTACCATCTGAAAAAAAAAAATATCTAATTAATAGTAATAATTTAAATTTTATATCTTTCATGTATTTAAAATAAAATCAAAATAGATAAAAGATCAAATGTCTATATATATATATATACAGGGTGCGGCATTTATAGTGACGCGGGCATATTTTTCGGAAACGAAGTGAGATATCAAAAAATGTTTCAGACAAAAGTTGCATGGTTTCGAGGGGGCCACATGATAAAAATATGGATTTGACCATAAGTGATCTTTTCAGTCTATATATATATATATATATATATTTAGATATTTTAATTTTATGTGGAATTTGTAGATGTAATATCGCGGTAAACTTTACATTTAATTTTTCTTTCTAAACATTATTTCAGTGAGATGAAAAATTTAAAGGTCAGAGAGAGATGAACTATTTCGAAAGTAATCAGTATAGTTATATCTCGGGTGTCGATTCTTTCATTCATCGAGCTGAGCACGTGAACATGCAAGCGTGCACGCGACAGTTGAATGATTCCTATGAATAATTTCCATCGTACGATCGTAGAGAAAAAAGAATGTGGGACGATATGGAACAACCGTATGTGTCAATAACTCCGAGAAGCGCTTGCTCGGCAGAAGCTTACGTTGCAAAGGAATCATATGATGCGTTATCGCAACTCAATGTGGGAAGATTTCGATTAAATTTACTGATTAGACGCGGGTGAAGCCGGATTATCAATGACCTCATGATACTCTTGCATCCGTTGTTTTCTTTTCCCTCCTCTATTTCATGTTTATAGCACGCGCCGGTCAAAATACGCGAATGCAAACGATTTCTTCGAAAAATAAGAAGATCAGGTACTCGCTTATCATTTTGAAAGAATCTCTGAGTAAATAGAATTAAGACACAATAACAGAGTGTTGTGTTTTGAAGATTTGTTTCTTACGAGATAACACACGAGATTAGAGGCGGATAAGGATTAAGATAATTAAAGTGACGATTGAACGATGGACACTCTTTAATTCTCTATAATAAAATATTAAACATTTATTTTAATTTTTTTTTCTCTAAAATCTTTAAAATAAATTATAATGGATATCCAGCATCCAAATTTTGCAAGTTCTTAAATGAAGATAGAAATGTGTATCCTGACTTTTATTTTTTTAAATAAATTTTGCAAATTTTTATAGAGATAAAGCATTCCCAAAATATTTTTAAATAAAGATATAAATAATAAGCTATTACTTAGCCAATTTGAGACGATAAAGTTGAAAATAATAATTTTCTCTCCTCTTTTTGTATTAAAAATATTACATACCACGTCTCTTAAAATACCACAAAGAGATGAAAAATGATTCGTACAAATACTGCGTCGTATCGCAAGATACTGAAAGGCTTTCTGTTGCTGCCAGCTATCTTTGCCCATCAACTAATCGTCATCAATTGTCGGCAGCCCCATAATGCATTTAATCCCCAAACGGTCGACAAAATGAGGGGACCAGCTAGCCTTGTCTCTAATGCCGAGTTGTTTCGTGGAACGACCGCAAAAAGAGAATCTACGCGTCAAGAATTTTCGATGCGGATTTGCAACTCAAGTTGTGTAACAACACATGCATTCTTTCGAGTATAATAATCCTCAAATTTATTTTTCTGATATTTTATATATTATATATGAAGTCATTTAATAATGTGGTTTCTAACATATGCGCATAAATATTCTTTATTGATATTATATGGATGTATATCCGATATTTCTCACACTTATATTTTATCTGAAAAGAGACAATAATATTTTATCGTTTAAGTCGTTAAGTCTGTTTACAAATATTGGAAAAAATATAAATTCAATATTTTATAAAAATTTATAATAAAACTCTGTAAAATCGTTTTTAAACATGTGGGTAGAATTTATAGATAAAAATAGGAAAATTTAAATTCAAAATTTAGATCAAGATTTATTGAAAGAGAATTCGAAGATATATTGAAATTCATATATTTATTTATAAATTTGTAAAATTTAAATCGTAATTCATTTCACACGATGAAGAATAAGATTATGTACACAGATATAGTATGTTAATTCGTGCAAATTTAAGATTATCATGTTCTGCATTGAATGTGAGCTTAAAACATTTAAATAGTATTTATCACGTGTCTCTCGTTCAAATCAGCATAATTCGACGGTTAGTATTTGACTATATTCATATTTGTTACTACAATTCCGTGAGAGTCCAAAGTCCAAGTTCTCGATATAGTTGGACAAGCTGAGCAATTTCAATACGAGCACTGTTCAAAATTACATTATCCTTGAAGATAATTAATTTTAGAATAAGCGTGATAAACTTTTAAAAATCTAATCCTATAATATGATCAATATTTTGACAGGTATCCAGAGTAGCACTTTTAAAAGACAAATCATAAAAAATATATAAATAGAATACATAATTAAATATAATTAAAATATATTTCAAAATTTGTTTTCCAGTATCAAAAATATTTCTTTTTTACACAAGAGAATAATGATTAGTTATCATCATATCAACATCATTTATCATAATATTGCAATAGCGAAACTGTAGGACAAGTAATTTCAAAATATTGATAATAATCAGGGTATTTCAATTTGGAATAAGTAATAAATCAGATGTTAGAAGACAAATGGTCGTTTTCGTGTAATTATATGAATTATATAGCACGATTATAATATGTTAGATTGTCTTACTGAATGGACACGAGAATGAACAAGGACAGTAGTGTCGACATAATAAAAGATAAGGGAAGGGATCTGGAGCGAAACCGAGACACAGACGTTTTGTACGTTACAGGAGTCACGTATACCACGTGAAAAAAAGAGCGAGCTGATTCATACAAAGCCGGCTATGTGGAAAGATATCGAAAAATAACCAAGTCGAGAGAAATAATTAGATCGCCTTTATTGTCTTTTTCACGCAAGAATTGGCAGACTTATTTTCGAAATGTAAATCTTTTATTTTTATCAATTAAAGTTTTAACATTCGTTCTCTGACGAATTTTGCGCGTATTTGTGTGTGTGTGTGTGAGTTTGATATTCTTATCCAGATTTAATTTATTAGATTCATTAGATTTCATTTATGATAAATACAGAAATAATATAAAAGGAAATACCGATTATTATAAATAATATTATTAATAACAATAAAAATAAATACACCGAAATTTATGCAAATTTCTCAAAACTTCATTCATTAAATTTATTGAGATTGAGTTAAATTTGAAGGTAATTAAATGCAATGTTTAATTTTAAAAGTAAGTGATCTCGCCCACCGTGGTTTTGCAAAAGCAAAGCACGAGGCAGATCCATTCTTTGCGGTTGGACGCTCCACTTCGCTGAATCAACATATAATTATTAATGTCAGCCGTACAAACAACGCCATATCGTCTCACGATAGTGAAATTCAATTCCCGCCGCTGTCGCGCGAACGGACTAATTTCCTTTGTGCAACTTTTTTTTAGCGGGATTTTGCATTCCGTCGCAGGCTCGATTACAATCGGGCGTGAAAAATGATCGTTATCATTCTTTGATGCAAGAAGCTTTAAATCAGCGTAGGGAACAACGAGGAGGGAGGATAAAGATAAATGATATCGAGAAATGTGTGTGATGACAGAATAAAGTGAAAATATAAAATTCAAAATATATCACAATAAATGACAATATCGAAAACTTTATGGCAAAATGATAAAATGCAACGTTCAATATATATATATATATATATTTTTATATATAATTTATTTAATATTCAAACTGTATGTATGTGTATGTGTATGTGTGTGTCGCGTTACAAAATATTAGATATGAAATACGAATCTTCATCCAGTTGTTAAAATATTTCTATTTCATTAACTTACTTTTCATCTAAAACCGGTATCAATTAATTATGATAAAATTAATCAGTTAATCTTTATGATAAAATAATCAGTTAATTATGATAAGAAATATTGTCAGTATGAAAAAAGTAAATTGCCGTAACTTATAATTTATTCAAATAGTAGCAATTAAATTCAATTATCTTCCTTTGATTTGCAAAAATATTTAATCGTAAAATTTATATGTATATAATGTAGGTCATAATCATACACACATATCTCTTCTCGAGTTTATATCATCTCTCGAAAATCACATTGGCATAAATGCGCGAATTATGAATATTTTATTTAGCAATTAACGTAATATATCGCGTAAAAAACATGTGACACTCACTGATCAGGTTCTTGAAGGTATCGGTGAATATTCGAATCATCGTGAAGTCTGTCTATCTCGAAGATCCGACTAAAATCTATTATCAAGCGTCCCCGGCTGTCTGTCAGCTGCTGTTGCACACCACCAACATGACACGAACTCTGCTCGTTGCAGTAGTACTATTTTCTATCTCTCTCTCTCTCTCTCTCTCTCTCTCTCTCTTCTGTTACTTTTCCTAGATCCTACTGAAAGGACCGAGGGTCTCGTGTTAAAATTCTTGGAAATTCTTTTCACACTATTTCTCTCTCTTTCTTCCTCACTCTCTCACTCTTTCTCTCTCTCTTTTTGCACACACGTGATTGCTGCACGAGTTAGTTAACAAAAAAAAGAATATCGATCGAGATTCACCTCGCGAGAGGAAAGTTGGCGAATAAATCGTCTAAGAAAAATTCACAATGAGATGAAAAACGTGACTGTAATTTATGATTCACCAATTGAAGATTATATAGAGGTTTTTCGTCGACTTCCTGCAACGCCTTTGCAATTAGGATGATGAATTTCGTAGTCTGTTATATGCTGCACGTCGCGGAAGGAAAAAAAGAATTCAATATCTGCAATGTGTAATTTTCTTGATGTAGCAGGAAATTGGAGATCTTAAATCTCTTTCTGATGTCTTTTCAGCGTTGAGGATGTTCCACTTTTGAAATACACTTTCCGCATCGGGAATGACGTGAAATCTATGTCTTTTTCATCATCTTGCGACATTGCAGGAAACTTGAACTCCACAGTCTCATATTCGCGAGAAACATCGATTAAGAATATAGGAAACCCAAAATATTGTTATCCTCGAGTAAAAAAAAAAAAAAAAAAAACTTGCACCTCAAAACAAGTCCTGCTTATTCTCGAAGAGTGATCCGAGATCTCCTCTCGTCAGCCTCGATAAACGTTAGAAACGCTCGGAAATTTCTTATCGCATTTTTCCGTGCTTAAACAAAGTCCCGAAAAGTATTCTCAGACGTTACGAAAAATCGCTCGAGATATATCGTGCGACGATGGTACACGCGTGCACGCCGTGTCACTGCCGGGAAGACTCTGCCGTGGCTCGTGCTGTCATCGTCGACGCGCGCTTGCCCGTTTCCACCACACGCTCCTTCGTTTCGAACTATACTCTGACACCGACGACGCGATGTTACGAGATACTGACTGAACCGGGCCGACGCTATTCGGCTTTATTGTCCGCCGACAGCGTATGGCAATGTGGCATGATGCCTACGCCGCTCGTGCCCTTTGACCGCGCTGAAAAAAAAGGAGGAGGGGGCAAGAAGAGGGTGGTAGATCACACGGAAGAGCCGCGTTATCTCTTATCGGCTCCCTCGTACAATCCCCCCCCCTTCCCTCCCCCTTCGTTCCTCGCGTATTTTTATCTCGCCACTGGTAAATTTTTTTTCCATCGATATTCTTTTTACGAGTTCACTGATAAAATGCATTGATTAAATTTGTTGGTAAGATTAACTGTAAAATGCATGACCTGGGTCAATTTTTTTTTTTCCCCCGGATGGAAAGAATTTTTATCCCTGGAATGTATCACACATTTGTCATCTTTGTATCTCGGAAGAAGAATTTAAAGTAAATACACGTGATTATTTTTAGAGATACGTTCTTACAATATTATTATTACTTACAAATAAAATATTCCAAATATCATGATGAGATGCATTTCCAGGATTAATCTTGATTAAAACGAATATGGTATATAATTACGAGATTTTTTTTAGATCGTTTTTCCTAAATATGTGTTTCAAGTATACAATATCTCGGGTATATCGAAGAGAGATAATGTAAATGGAATGAAGCTAAATCAAATAAAATTATCAAATTAATTATATTCACGTATTAATAGTAATTGCTGTAATGTATTTTTATCGCGTGCGATCACTGCAGTGACATAATACGCGTAATCGAATTAGGCAACTTTGTTGATCGGTTGACTCTTTCGTGTATTCGCGGAGCGAGAGAAAATTAATTATATTGTATTAAAAAATAATTAGTAAAATTACCGTACAATTTATAATTTTTTTTATTTTTTTTCTCTTGCAACCGGATTTTTAATTGCTCATTAAGCCAAATGCGAATCTATATCAATGCACTTAATTTCTTAATCCGTGTATGCTCAGAAAGATATAGATATCTCGGAAAAACGAAAATATATTTTCTATAAATATATTTTTTGAGGGATTTCTATCGCTTTTCTCTTAATTTCGCGTTCTTATTTTACATTGTAATGCAATAGCTTTATTTGTTTGTCTTTATCAATTATGATAGATATTAAGATATAATTGTATTTAATCTGTTTCCATTGTATGTTAATCGATTAAAAAATGTGATTAAACTTGGCGAGCTGATGTTTATCATGACCTTATGTTGCATGACAAACATGCTATGAGCGATTCTGTAAACATTTCAGTATATGCAATTCAACGTAGCAGATGAAAAACCCCAAGAGAGAGAAACAGAGAATTATAAAAAAATTTTCTTGATAAAAAAAAAAAAGAAAGATGAGAGAGAGAGAGAGAGAGAGAGAGAGAGAGAGAGAGAGAAAGGTAGATCCACACAAACAAAAATTAATTACACTTTACAAAAACGAAGGATGCAAAGCGAGAATTAACGTATCTCCACTTTTTTACATAATTGTGGAATTAAAATATTTAATTTCTTTACTGCAGATATCAAAAAAACTTTTTTATCTGAAAAAAATACTCATCGAAAATCCTTTTGCAGACAGACCTATCTCAATGAAAATCTCTTTGTAAATGAAATAAAAGTGAAAAGTAGTAAAATATATTTTGCATATATATAATTTAATTAAGATTTATAAGTTATAAATTTTATAATTTTTGTGAAACACACAAAAGAATAATAAAAATTTAATTAATATTTATATTACGTTCGTATATTAAACTGTGTATGATACACATTATTATGAATATCGTACGATGGAATTTTTGCAATTTTAATCCAATATGCCAATATAATTTTGATTAAACCCGTATAAACCGTACATATCTAATTAAAAAACGATTCACATTTTGCAATATACATTCCAAGCAGCATAGTTCAAATTTTAATTCACTTATCTTATTTTATTTATTTGCATATATTTTTCTTTTTTTTATAAAATTACTATAAAATTCCTTGCTTTAAAAATGGAAATACCCGATCGCCGCTTGCGTCTCCTTCGCAAAAAAAAACACATTCCCTCACTCCTCATCCTTGTCACGTCACACATACCCTTCAATGCGCGTTCCTCCTTTCTCAACTTCACCGATAAGTCATTATCGGTGTGTGTTTATAGTCGGGTACAAAGTCCGTCTACTCTCCCCCTCCTTTTTTTCCTGCTCCTCGAGCTATTCTTTTGTCTCGGCCCGCGACTTGTCAATTCGATTATCTAAGAGCTTCCTCTTGGCGAATATTAATCGATATACATGTATATTTCGCGACACCGATCGCATTTTTCTCTTTATCTCCGCTTTCCGTTTTCTTCTCTTCTCCTATCTTTCTTCTTCTTCTTGATCGGAGTCTCGTGCGACTTTTGCACCGTGTAATTACGTCTCGTTAAAGCATAATTAACGGCTCTATTGTTTCTGAACTTTGCTCGCCACACGTCATACAGTGAGCGCGTGTTTTCTAGAATTTATAATTTTACCGCCGACCTTGATGATCCCCTCTGCCCGCCAGTTTCAGCATCCTTCTTTCGTGCAATCCCGCTGGAATCGGCGCATTCTCTGGAAACGCCCCGCTGATCTCTTTTAGTCTCGAGACGGGATTTAATCTCGATTCAATCTCGGATACGAGACTTTTCTTGCCTGCGCAATTTTTGTTATCGTTAGATCCACCTTTCTTCAAGAATTACCAAACTTCATTGTCCCCTCGACGATCCTTTCTTACAGAACTTCTCCGAAGAAAATCACCCCTTTCTGAATAATCTCTTTAAAAAGTCTGTCTGATTTTTTTATTAAGACTTTGTCCGATTTTATTGCGAGAAAATCTGTTCATTTTTTTCGGGCATTCATCTTGACGTATCTTAGAACATTCCTTTCAATTTTCTTTTTTTTTAAACACGGATTTCTCAGAGAAAAATTACTTATTCTTTTAGAATAAATGGAACGCTTTTTTTCAAAGACTATCTCTTATCAGACAGTCCATGATTTTTCAGCATCCTTTTTTCCAAAAAGAGATTCTTGAGACATCCTTTTTAATAATTCTCTCTCTCTCTCTCTCTCTCTCTTTCTCTCTTGTTGATTTAAAAATATAAAAAAATCGCTATCTCTTTGGTATATCAATTCTTTATTTTTCCGCAATCTTTCAAGGATCTCTTTTTTCTCAAGGCAGGATTTTTCGCAAGAGAAAGGATCGCTTTTCATAGAGAATCAAACTCTTCAAGCATCCTCTTCAAGATAAAGCGTTTTTCTTTTCCTTGAAAGCTTTGTTCTACCAGATACGTCGACTCTTCGGCATCTCTCGGTCGAGGTGGACCAATTTTGGGTGAATCTATTCAGCGATTCCTCGGCGCGATCCTGCGGTGACCTTGACGATGCACTCTCGGGGAGTTCTGAGGCGCGGTGGCGGGCAGGGCTCCTCTTCGTGATCCTCGCGATACCCCCGCGCGTGCGTGGTGGTGATGCGTGATCGCGGGTATGCGTGCGTGCGTGAACGTGGACACGAGCTCTCCATTGATGAACAAAGGGCGGTCGGTGACGAGAGAGACGCGACGCCGTATATTACTGGGAACGCCGATGGCGACTGGAGGAGGTTCCTCCTGGCATCGACGGCTCACGTTGTTCCTCCATCTCGGCGAGGGGAACCCCGGGTGTCGTGGTGGTGGTGAGGGCAACGAAGAGAGAGGGAAACATTCACCTACGGGTGGGAGTAAACAGGACCAAGCATTGTATCTCTCTTTACCTCTCACTCTACCT
>NW_021848537.1:1061970-1068460 GCF_003651465.1 Formica exsecta
CTTTCCCTCTCACTCTACCTCTCCCCTCGTCGACGCGTTCGTCGAAAACAAGTTGGCCGTTCTCTTGGTGCACGATAGGTCGATGGTAGGCACGAAGTATCGATTTCGCGAAAAATATAGAGGATCGCAATCGTTTTCGGTGGCGGACGGGTAGCGGAATAGTTACACATTGCTGTGTAATATCGGATTTTTTTAAATTCGTATCGGGATATAATAATTAATAACGACCTACAGGAAACTTGATAAGTCGACATCAGAAGATAACAAAACTTCGTGATAATATATATAGAGCAAAGTTTGATATAATTCCGCGTCAAAGTTTAATAACCTTACATCGAAACTTAGTAATTTAATAATTTTTTTATTAGAATTTAATAATAAAAAGTTACGTAATATAAATAATGTGTAGATATTAAAATTTAATATCTCTCCATATCAAGAGATTCAATAACCAAGAGCACTAGTGCATTGTACGACTGAAAAGTCTAACAAAGGACGGATCTTTTTGTTTATTTTATGTTTATATTTTTTGTTATATAATTTAGAGAATTATTTTATATTTGTAAAAAATTTTAGACTATATAATTATTCTCTCTTTCAACAGTGATAGTTAATGATGGCTTCTGAATTTGAATATATTCTGCTTTTTATTATTACAAATTGAACATTTATAAATAAATATATATGACGGATATCTAATATAAATCGAACTCTTTATTATATATAAAATACATATATTTTTAAATATATTTAGAAAGAAATTACGATATATTCTGTTCACTTCACAGCTTCGCTAAGTTCTCGTTTCAGCAACAGATCGAGGCTAAACTTTCGCGGAGCCAGCTCGATCGGTGCAGCTGTACGTCGTTGTTTTATTCTCTGCTAACTCTAAATTTATCACCCGAGGAAAGACTAGAGAGAGAAAGAGAGAAAGACAGGAGAGGGGTCGGAAGCATCCCCACCATTCTTTATCGCTTTATACTCCCCTCAAGAGACCAAATGCGATCGTTTCTCTTCTCTTTCTCTCTCTCTCTCTTTCCTGCTCGTTCGCGCTTTTTACACAAAAATACACAGAGCAGAAACGATGTTGCAGCTATACAATTTTCGAATTATATATGCATCTGCTTTGAATGCATCCACGCGTATTCCGCGAAACTGAAACATTCTTTTCTCGATATGATGAATGGAAAATCCGATTTCATTTATCGGGAAATTGGGATCCGTTTCGCGTTGAAATGGATTTCTTTGAATTGCGTGAAATCGGTTTTATTTCGAAAATGATTGAAACAAAAAAAGCGTACCCAGCATGCTGAGGATTATTTCGTTTTGTTATTTTTTTAATCAATTACATTTTATCAATTAATTATCTTTTTTATCCTATCTAGTTTCTTGTTATAAAGTTGTATAAAATTGCATTTTTCTAAAATGGTTTCCAATATTTCTGTTTATATATTTTAAATTTTGCCGGAAATTTATTCTATATTATTTTTTACTATATAATATATTTATAATATATATTAATATATATATTTATAATATATATTAATTGGCTCTTTGAAAAGAGATTTAACGTGACATTCTAAGGAATATGTATAAAGGTTTCTCTCTTAATAATGTAAATAAATATTTTTCAGATTTTAAGCTATTAAGAAAGAAAATATACATAATTAAATAAAATTAATAAATTAAATAAATGAATAAAGCAATTAAGCTCAATAATTTAATCTTGTCCTTGCATTAATTAATAATTAATGACTCGTTAATTCCTATCGAGGCAGCTGGAGCGATTTGTATATAAATGCGAAATTAATTAACTCGAGAGATCGCGATGGATACAAAAGTCCAACGGGAAGATCATTTCGTTGACTTCGCCTGCGATATCGATTGTGCTTTAATCTAGTTAGAAGAAATAGAATACTTCGTGTTTATAATTCTCTATTTACATTCTGAGTCATCGCGCACTTTGCTTCAAAATCATCAATCGTAAGAAACAATTCACTCTAATATTTAATAGATAATGAAAATATTTTATTCCAACTTTGGCTCACATTTATTTATTGGCTAAATAGAAACTCAATTTTTAAACTTTATTGTTAGTTATTTGTCACACATTTTTGTCTAATAATTATTAACTCATAGATTTACGAAGATAATTTTAATCTAGAAATAAACTTACACGATTAAATGTGATTTTATAGAATAATTAATTACCTGTTGGATGTTATGGTGATCTTCCTCGAGTTTTTAATACAAGCAATGTTTTTCCGAAACACAATATATCGAATGTACGCGATGGGAATGTACTTTCGCGAATTTCAAGGCTAATTTGCAGCGCGTATTTTTTCTCACATCCAAAGAGACACGTGGCGTCCAGACGACTGGAGCCCTCTCTGCCCTAAGATTCTCTCTCTTTCTCTCTGAATTTATCTCCTTGTCTTTCCTTCCCCTACCGAGAGAGCTACAGTTCGGTTGCTCCTTTCCTCGAAGTGGGGTTCCCCACCATTCACCCTGAGAGGGAAGAAAGAGCCCCCTCGATGGGCAGCCATAGGTAGCGATGGCATTCTGACCGATTCTGGCACTGACGAACAAAAGTCTGAATACGCCCTTTATTGCAGAAACTAGTCAAATTTCGAAGTACGATGATTTATATTTTATAAAGGCACGTTTTAGCACTCAATGTAGTCCATTCTTTGAATTTATCTTTCATATCTCGCTTTGTTTTATTCAATATTTGTCCATCTTCAATTTTTATTTTTATTTCTAAATGATAAGAAGCGAATGTAAAGCTATTAAAGATAAAATCGATTACTCAAAAGAGCCTTTGATAAAGGCTTTAGATAAGATTGGCTTCGACTTTCCTTGTCTATGCTTTGCTTTATTTTTTTATTTTGCAAATTACATTTGAAAAAGAATTTTAAATAATATTATTTAAATCAAATTCACAACATAAAAAACTACACATATTTTTGCAAAATTCAATTTGATAATATTAAATAAGAAATATTATATTAATATTATTGCATAAAATGTGTATTATTTTTGTTACCGAAGATACAAAGGGTCTATGATTATTTGTAACTATTTACGACTCAAAAAACTGCAAGGTATGAATTTTAGATGGGGTCTTTGTGCCATCACTAGCTACTGGGTTTCATAAGGGCCGTATCGATTATCTCGCGCGCCTCGTTGCGTAAATCGCGCTGATTATTGCGTGAATTCAACGATTGCGCGTGTCCAACTCATGCGTGGGAGTTTCGAATTAATCGCAGGGAAGGACGCGTTGTACGTCCGTTAATTTGGGGTTGTAAAATGTAGATAATATCGAACGAGACGAGGGTTCGAGGTGTTATGTTCGAAAATTTCAAAAGGACGGGGAACAAGCTATTAATCTCGAATCTATAATTAATCTTTCAACGTTCACTTGCATCTGACAATGAGTCAGGCTTCCGCTCTACCCGTCATATTAAAAAAAAAATTAATTTTTTTTAACACCATCAACAATTTATGAATTTTAATTTTTATGTAATATAGGATAAAAAGATTTAAATTTAAATATATCAACACATATTGATTTTGCATATTATTTTACGCACAAAAAAATGCATGATTTCCATTTACATGCACGCTTTCCTTTCACATAAAAATTTAAATTAAATCAATGAGATATATGTAAAATATAAAAATTTGCGCGGAATAGAATAGAATAAAGTATATCCTATCACGGTGAAATGGAAATATAACAGAATAGCCGATGAATAAAATATATAAAATATGACGCAAATAACCAAAAATATAAAGTGCAATTTAACATAATGGATCTATCAGAAAAATTCTTACCCACGCAACCAGGTAACTTGGTGGTAGTCTCGTTCCATTTGCCATTCTTGCACTCGAGTGTTCTTTTTCTTTCCATGCTGTCGGAAAATACGCTGCCCGACTTGCATAAGAATGTTCGCGAAGTCAATGTACCGTTGGACACGTAACTTCCGTTTGGCGCTAAGATCTCCGGACAGCCTAACACTGTAAGCATAAATTCATTTTCTCACCATACCCTTGCCTTCTTTACCTATTATCTCGTGATTAATACTATTTTCAAGTTACAATTTCTTACTCCTCGTCTTTTAGAGAATTTTCATTATATATAGGATTTTTATATGATTTTGAGCACTTTAGTGATACTAATAAATTATTAAAAGTTTTAGTCATATTAAAATAGAGTTATTGTGTTTTTAGGAAACGTAAAAATAACTCCCTGTTAAGTTAAACTCTGCTTTGAAAATTTATATGACTAACATATATAAAGTTAGTTGAATTATACGTTATTTATAATTATATGTTGAATATAATATCGTTGAAGTTAATATTATATATATAATATTTAAAAATAATTTCAGGACGCTAAAATTTTAATTGTTGTCTTTTAAACGGTCTCATTTTAAACGTAATTTGCCATCAAATATTAAAGAAGCATTTTTAAATTTAAATTTAATATTTCCGAGACATTGTTTGCATCGTTTAAAATTATTCCCATTTTTTTAATAAAAAATTGAGCGTCAAAAAGTGCAATCTTATTTTAAATCTGTAACTTCAAAACTTTTCGGAGAATTGCTAGAACTCTATTAATTACATCAGAATACTAACTTCATTCGAATAATATGGTCGATTTAATTAATTTCGCACAGACCTATCCTTTTTTGTGAAGCATGAAAGTACAATATCTCCGTTAAAATTATTCTCGGATTCATTGTTGCGTAACAATGTGTTCGCGATATTTTTTATCGCATTTTCGGGAAAGAAGGGAGGAAGGAGGACTCAAGATTTCTTGTTTTTTTTATAAAATGTTCATTGATATTTGGTATTTTTAGTAACAAAGATACTATATTTCATGTAATAGTATTAATATAGTAAATTCTTATTTAATATTACCTAATATTAAAAATCTTAAGACGCGATCAAATTAAATTTTGCAAAAATATGCAGTTTTTTATGTTGTAAATTTGATTTAAATAATATTATTTAAAATTCTTTTTCAGATGTAATTTGCACAAAATAAAGAAAATAAAGTAATCATAGAGAAGGAAAGTAAAAGCCAATCTTATCTAAAGCTTTTATTAAAGCTTTTTGAGTACTTTTATCTTTAAGAGCTTTACATTCGCTTCTTATCTTCTAGAAAGAAAAATAAAAATTGAAGATTTCTTTTTGTTTACCTTGGTATTGCAATAAAAATCCTCGGGCGCTATAGAGCCTTCTGGAAGCGATGAAGTCGAGCGTTAACACGTTTGAGTTCGAGACGATCCGAGTGCCTGCTGCGGTGCCGCAGAACTCGAAGAGAGTGCTGCCACGATCTCGCACTCGCACGATGTCTACGCAGCTTCCATCCATCTGTGGGCCTGCGAAAATTTATCTGCGGTTTTCTATCCAAAGTTTATTTATACGAAGCGCGTATAAAATCGAGTTCGTCGAGATAGGCCGTTTATTTGAGATCCACCGATGCAGTTCCTTAATTCGATCGAGCCATGGCAGCACATATGTTCAATATTAAAATCGTTATTTGAAATAAAAATAAAGATTTTAAGGAACGAATAAAAATTCTTAGCATATGTATTAATGTATATAAATAATATAAATTAATAATTGATTATCATTTCGGATAAACCACAATAATAAATTATTAGAATTATTGCAATTTATATTCAAAAATTTTTGGCATACATATTAATGTGTATTAAATAATTCGCGTGGAATCCTCGAACGATAGTCAATAATCTAGTCGTTTTATTTTTATAATTTGATAGAAAAATTCATCTGGCATATTTTACGGTTTATCGATGACGTCCGCTACCAATCGCGGATTATTTAGAGATTATTCAGATTCTGACCTAAATAGTTCGCGTGAAGTCATGGCGAATAATCATATCATTCGGTCATTATATGTAAAAATGTATATCAATCAAAACAATTCAATTTACATCGTGTTATGATGGAAAAATTTCGGGATCGCCGGATTAAAATATATGCTTACCGCGGATGTTCAAGTCGTGGAAGGTCAGAACTATTCTCTGATCCGGAAATGTTCTGAAGGTCCAACCGCACGTGCTTTCCCCGAGATAGTATAGCGGGTAGCCCGGTGTGTTGATGTAACCTCCTTCCTCTGTGGTCACCTTCACCTCTTGGTTACAATATCGTTTAACCGCAGCTTCTACAATCGATCAATGGTTAATATTTCACACGGTTTATCGATACAAAACTCTATTTATACGATGTAGTATGATTCATGTGAGGTGAGAGATAGTTAAAATATCGAGTATAATTATTTAAATAAGAAATAAATAATATAAATCAATAATTGATTATAATTTCGAATAAATCACAATGATAAATTATTAGAATTATCGAAATTTTTGTATCAATATATTAATATTTTAATAATATAATAAAATTTTATTGTATTAATATCTTATCTTAATATTATATTATATTTATATTAATT